>NW_015168091.1:158580-170990 GCF_001447785.1 Gekko japonicus | reverse complement strand
CGAGGTGCCTTTGGTGCCGGCGTCGGAGGTTAGGAGTTTGGGGGTGCTCCTGGACTCCTCGTTAACGATGGAGGCCCAGGTAGCAGCCACTGCCAAGTCGGCATTTTACCATTTTCGGCTGGCGCGGCAGTTGGTTCCCTTCCTCGACCGGGAGGACTTAGCCACCGTGATCCATGCGACGGTTACCTCAAGGCTAGACTACTGTAATGCTCTCTACATGGGGCTGCCTTTGTCGCAAATTTGGAAGCTGCAACTAGTGCAGAATGCTGCAGCCAGGCTGCTGATGGATCTTCCTAGACGAGAGCACATCCAGCCTGTGCTGAAAGCACTACACTGGTTGCCTATAGCGTTCTGAGTGCGCTTCAAAGTGCTGGTTATTACCTTTAAAGCCCTATATGGCCAGGGACCAGCCTACCTGAGGGACCGCCTTTCCCCACATATGCCCCCAAGAGCACTACGGTCCGGGACTCAGAACCTGCTGGATGTGCCAGGTCCCCGGGTTATCAAACTGGTGACGACCAACAACAGGGCATTTTCGGTGCCGGCTCCTATCTGGTGGAACGAGCTCCCAGAGGAGATCAGGGCTCTGCGGGACCTAGCACAGTTCCGCAGAGCCTGCAAAACAGAGCTCTTCCACCAGGCGTTCGAATAGGAGCCGCCATCACCATGGTACCATCTATGCCCCAAGCCTTGTGGACAGGGTCACCACGATGTGGGCACTTGAAAAGAGGATGAGACTTCAGGAGATCGCCATCTTGTTCTTAGGTATGTGAGCACCAGATACTGTTTGTATGTATGATGTTTTAATATTTGCTATTATTTAATATTTTTAATGTTTTATTGTTGTATTATATCGGCAATATGCCTTGTAAGCCGCCCTGAGCCTACGGGGAGGGCGGGATAAAAATCTAAATAATAAATAAATAAACAAATAAACAAATAAATAAATGCAGTGTAAAATTAGAACCAAACCGGAAAGTGGGCCGTAGGGACATGTGGCTAGAGCAGGGGTCCCCAGTGGGTTGCCCGTGGGCACGATGGTAGCCACTGAAACTTCGTCTCGCACCTGCCAAATGTTTTTTGGGAAATGGGTGTGGCCAGGTAGGCCTTTTGTGCAGCAGGGCTTCTGATTGACTGATGGAGACTTGATTGGCTGTACTTTTTTTTAAAAAAACGTTGCTTTGGCAGCAGCTGCCATCACAACACAAGGATCTACAGACACTGTGTTACTGTGTTACAACCATGGACGGCTTCAAAAGGGAATTAGATAAGCATATGGAGCAGAGGTCCATCAGTGGCTATTAGCCACAAGATATAGATAGGGGCTCTGAGGCAAGTGATGCTCTGTCTTCTTGGTGCTTGGGGGGGTCAACAGTGGGAGGGCTTCTAATGTCCTGGCCCCACTGATGGACCTCCTGATAGCACTGGTATTTCTGGCCACTGTGTGACACAGAGTGTTGGACTGGATGGGCCTTTGGCCTGATCCAACACTGGCATCCCTTATGTTCTTGTGTTCTTACTGAAATTAAGCTGTGACGGTCATTTTGTGGCTGGGTCCACTTCCTGCAGCAGTCATTTTGTTGTTGCGCCCACCATGCCATGTCAGAATTCCAAATGTGCCCATAGGCTCGAAAAGGTTGGGGACCCCTGGGCTAGAGCGTCAGGTCAATACAGAGTGATTTCTTCTGCACTTTCCTGTGAATGGGATTGTCTACCTACTGAGAGATGTTAAAAACTTCTGCTTTCATTAGCTGTTTTTGAAGCACATTTCTGGCTATAATTAGTGCAGTTTCATTTACCTGGGAACCTGTGGGTTCAATCCAGAGATGCTCAAGTGGAAACATAAACAGACTTAGCACAGTTCTGCTGGCACAGGACCTTGTGTAGTACCTAGCACTCCTTCCCCCCATTGGGTAGTGCCCAGACCTTGGTTGCTTAAGATCTTGTACAAGTGGAAATGTAAGTAGGAATACAATACATCTGACTTAGTGCAAACAGCTGTCGTGGTCTTTTCCTTGTGTTTCTGCTTGAACAAGAGCTCTAGTCCAAGTGGAAATTGTGTGCTTGGTTCTGAATATTTGAACATGCATCTAAGTTTCACATCTCAGGGAGCAAACCTCCTAAGACTTGCATGTGTTCATGATCCAAAATAACTTTTTTCCTAATTATGCATGCAGCAATCTTAATCTTGGCTGCTTTAAAGAATGGAACAATGGTCCCTTTCACATTCCCATTCTAAACCGGATGTTATCCATTGTTGGCTAGGTTCCAAGTAAAGCGATACATGAAGGTTTCATACAGTGATTTTCATCCCATTAATAAGCCATCTCTGGAGTGCTATGGTCATTTCAGACAATGTGGCTTTCCCCTCCCCCCCTTTCCGCGGGAAATGTAGTGCTGCCAAGGCATCCCAATGATACTGCTGTAGCACTGAAGTGCTGTATTGGTTTAGCGCTATAGTGCGCAACTTAGGTCCCAGTCACACAGGCCAGAAAATGCGGGGGGGAAGTGTGGCTGTTTGCCCCGGAAGTAATGCCTGATCACATGTCCTGTCGAGGTCCCGTGGTTAGGCCATTGGGTGTTGATCACACGGCTATCCTGCAGCGCGGCAAAGAAGCGGCACGGCACAATCACGCCAGCAATTGCTAGGTGCCGCTTCCATGGCAAACGGGATTTTTTTTTCACACCGAAGTATGCACATGATCGTTTGTGCGCATCCTGTGGAGACTTACCAAAAAAAAACCCATCCGGTGTGCAACGGGACATGGACAGGCACCAGATGCCATGGGATTCAAGCGGAAACGTGATAAGACGCCCGCCCTTGCCCTGCGTTTTCCGGAAACTAGTACATCATATGTGGTAGTTTTTTACTCTGCATCTTCGGCGAGAAGCCATGGGTTAGCCATGGGTGTACTAAGCTTCCCAGATGTTGAGGTGTGATCGGGCACCAAAAATCCGCCTATCATCCGTGTCTTTAGCATGGCAACTTCTCCGTGTGAACAAGACCTTAGAATGTTAAAAAAAAGTCTGAGGAAGATCGCACCAAGAAAAAGTGCAGGGGGAAAGGTGGCGTTGTAGGAAGCACTATGGGCATCTTAAACAGCACACCACAGCAATTCAGAAACGCAGTGAAGGGGTTGAAATGGAAGAAAGCGGTTTCCCTCAAAAACGGCTCAACCATGCTTTGCTAACTGAATGCAAGTGGCTTGGTACAAAAAGGCATATAAAATCCGTTAGCAGCCAGTTACTAAAACGGGTCTGTCTAAAATGATAGGAAAAATCCCATTAGCAATTAGCTACTAAAACGGAATACAAAGGCTGTTTGAAAGGGGCCAATGTGTTTGCAATTGGAGTTAAAAGAAAAAGAAAATCACAGTTTGGCATAATTTAGCCCTAAAGAGCATTGATTGTAATTACTAAATCATTACATGTGATACTTTTATTTTTCTGGTTTTCTACATTTGGATGCATTTTGGTGTTTTTCTAACAGTTAAAAACTTGGTCGCCACTTATCTCTTCCTCTGGAGTCCTTGTTTTACAAGGTCTAGACATTTGTCAGTATTTCCTAAAAGGAAAAATTGCTGTCATTCCTATACTCCAACACATTCTGAGCCTTTTTCTGTGAAATACTCATCAAAAGAAAAAAAAAATGAAATGCAAGGCCTTATTATTTCACTGCTTGTCCATTAACAAAAAACTCAGTTTCATGGAAAGTCTACAGAATGTCATCGAATTCCCCCCCTGCACAGTTGGAAATTGGATCATTTGGTTATGTATGAGCTCAGCTTTGGATCTAGCTTGGTGTCAATGAGATCTGCTTTCCCATTTCTGAAAGCAAAAAAAGTCTTTCCCCCCCCTTTAATTCTACTTGCTGACTCCCATCAATAATTCCCTAGTATATTTCCAGTAGCACCTTAAAGACCAACAAGATTCCAGAGTTTTAGCTTTTTGAGAGTAGGGTTCCCAACCTCCAGGTGGTAGCTGGAGTTCTCCTGCTATTGCAACCGATCTCCAGGTGACACAGATCAGTTCACCTGGAGAAAATGGCTGCTTTGGAGGGTGGACTCTCTGGCATTATGCCCAACTGAAATCCCTCCCTTCCTCAAACCCTGCCCTCCTCAGGCTCTACCTCCCAAATCTCCAGGTATACCCCAAGCAGGAGCTGGCAACCCTTTTTATGAGTCAGAGTTCCCTTTGTCATATGCGGACAGGCAGATGACCATCAGTGGCTCATTTGGGCTTGTCTGGGGGCAGTAAGAGACTCTTGACATGACCAAGGCAAACTGTCCTAATTACCTCCACATCTGCTCCACCTGCCTTGAACGTTCAGACATCTCATTGAACTCATTTGGATACTCTGAATTTGCCTGACAGGTAAGAAGAAGAGATTGGATTTATACCCCGCCCTTCACTTGGAGTCTCAGAGCGGCTTACAAACTCCTTTCCCTTCCCCTCCCCACAACAGACACCCTGTGAGGTAGGTGGGGCTGAGAGGACTTTGACACAAACTGCTGTTTCAGGAACAGCTGTGCCAGAGCTTGTGACTGACCCAAGGTCACATCAGCAGGTGCAAGTGGAGGAGTGGGGAATCAAACCCGGTTCTCCTAGATTAGAGTCCGCACACTTAACCACTACACCAAACTGGCTCTCATTTCATTTTCAGATCATTTTCAGAGACCCTCTGGGTGCTTTGAGTCTCAGAGGTCTCAACATTGGTGGACACCAGAGGCAATGGCTGTTGTGTGCTAGGATTGCCACAGGTTCTATATTATTTAATAGGAATGGGGGGGGAGAATCATGGAAAAGATAGTGTGTTATTTTTGAAAAGTACTGTCAACTGTTCTCCACAAGTCATTTTCTGATCATCTCCCAATGCGTTCCTTATTTCGGAGTTCTTCGGGTCACTCACAACTCTAGCTAAGGTGCCATGACTCTGACAATCCCCCCCCCTCCGAAGTTTGTTTGGTGACAACTATTATCTTTTAGGCGGTTGGCAAAGGGTTTGCTTACCAGGACTTCGTAAGACTCTTACAAGACCCAAGACTGCAGCTGGGCAATGGCTGGCTGCAGTTCTTCTCTTTGAGACTTCATCAAATGTCACCTTAAAGTAAGCCGAATAATAATGTTTTTAGTAAAATTATGAGCTATAAAAACTTAGGTTACATGTATGTGAAGGAAGAAATGTTTAGAATCCCGCTGTGATTTACGTGCATGTGGCCCACAGATGTTCTGAGGTCTCTTGTTTCCCCCCCCCCTTCACTCCCCCCCCCATTTACATTTTATACATCTCTCTTTTCTTCTCTTCACTTTTATATATTTGGATCACCTCTCCTGTTCCTCCCATCCTGTCTGTACACTGTGCTTGATGCTTTATTAAAAAATCTCTGCAGGGTAAAATGGAAGATTAATAATGGTTGATGACAGAAATTTGTGTATTGTGAATCTCTGAGTGAAAGATAAATACAACGGGAATATTTTAATGTATGTATATTCTATATCAGACAGGAAAGCTCCTATAAGACCGTCTGTGTTAAGGTTACTAATGATTTATGGAGACGTCAGCCTTGACCCCAGTTCTGGAAACCTTCTTACAATTTCTCTTATTGTAATCATTGCTTCTGCTTCATATATACCTGGGAAAACATTTCCACCACAAATATTCAGGAGAAAGTGAAAAATATTGCAGGAGAAATCAAACAAAGACACACATGTGAAACCCACAAGCAGTTCTCCAGACAGTGGAGCTGTTAAGCCAATTTATATAGGAGGCCTGCAAGGAGCCTCTATGTAGTCAGAAGCCTGGAGTTGGCTGTAGTAGCTATTGGTTCTAACAGCTGCTACAAGCAACAAGAGGATACCCCCCCCCCCCGGCTCCTTCAGCCCTTCTTCTGAGTTATCACCATCAAAGGTGAAGGATTCATCTTGCAGCCCCAAACTAACCTCTTTTTCGTTCTCTGGTTCTCAAGGGAGAATGTAAAATGTTTTCTTTTTCATGAACTGATCCCCATGTGGTTATTTCCTTACATCTTTGTATTAAAAGGAGCCACAACAAATCTGAAGCATACTGGTTTTTGAAACAGATTCAGGTGGGTAGTCATGTTGGTCCAAAGCAGCAGAACAAAGTTTGAGTCCCGTGGCCCCTTCAGTGGCACACGAAAGCTGGAAACTTTGTTGGTCTTAAAAGGTGCTACTGGACTCAAGCTTTGTTTTGCTGCTTTTTGAAATGTAAGTCTGAACGTATCCAAGAGAAAACCTTTGAACCATGCTGTGATTTTTTTTTACTCCCATTACTTCCAAGATCTCTTGTCGTATTAAAGGGCAATTCTGCATTGACTTTTCCCTCCGTTGTTTTACCAAACTCACGTTGGAACAGAAATTCCCCTCTACACTGCATGCCGCTTTCACTTTCTTGGATCATCGGGTTTTATGGTACCTTCTGCATAGATTTATGGCCGTTCAGGGGTGACTTTGCATTCAGTATGGCATTGCCCCAAGGTATTTGAATGTGGTTTTGAGCTGCACCTTTTCCTCAGTGTTGAGAAAATGTGGCACAAATGCCAGATGCAGAATTGGCCAAAGTCTGAAAAGGCGCTCCTGATTTGAATGCACATGTGAGTGGTCTACTCATGTAGAACTGGTGTAGTGGTTTAGAGCAGTGGACTCCAATCTGGAGAACAAAGTTTGATTCTCCACTCTTCCTCCACACGAAGTCTGCTGGGTGACCTTGGGCCAGTCACAGTTCTCTCAGGACTCTCTCAGCTCACCTACCTCACAAGGTGCCTGTTCTGGGGAAAGGAAGGGAAGGCGATTGTAAACTGCTTCGAGACTCCTTAGGGTAGAGAAAAGTGGGGCATAAAAACCAATGCTTCTTCATGTGAGCCGTACAGCAGCACAGCTGGGAATTTCCTGATCAGCATCTTAGATAGGGTTCCATGATCACCTCTTATCGGTAACATTCATTTATTAATTCATTTATTTATTTAATGTTATTTATAGTCCGTCTTTCTTACTTGAACTCAAGGCAGATTACACAGATTGAGCCAATACGATCAACAGGATGGGACAGTCAATAAACCATGTAACAGGATTAGGGTTGTAGAACCAACCAGAAATCTAAAATCAGAACTGGAGCAAAGTGTAGTTATTAACATGACAATTCAATGATGCAAAAATTGCATAGTAGGATCCTAGTTTCAGCATGTTGTACGCAGTCCCTAATAATTTATCCAAGTAAGTATGTGAATAATTTAGTACAGTGCACTTCTGTTGCCTGCATAGAAACGCCCTCTTGACTAATTCAGTTTTGCAAAGTTTGTGGAAAGCCAGGAGAGTGGGAGTCTTCCTGACTTCCCCAGGCAGGCCTTTCCATATGGTGGGGAACACAAAGGGGAAGGCACGTGTATGGGCAGTTGTTGATTTTGCCCACGTGCAGGCTGGCACTTGCAGAAGACCTCAGCCAGATGAGTGAAGGTGCCATGGCGGAGCATAGGGGGAGAGGCGGTCTCGCAGATATGAGGGTCCACAAAGGGTTTGTATGTGATAGCCAATACCTGAAATTGAGCCTGGTAACCCATGGAGCTGCAGTGGCTCAATTGATTAAGATGCTGAACTGCAGGCTGTGGAAGGTCGGTAGTTCAGCAGTTCAAAACCCGAGTGTGCCGAATGATGGAGTGAGGTCCCATCTCTAGTTCCAGCTCCTGCCAACCTAGCAGTTCGAAAGCAAGAAATTGCAAGTAGATAAATAGGTACCACTTCGGTGGGAAGGTAACAGCGTTCCGTGCGCCTTGGTGTTTAGTCATGCCGGCCACATGACCACAGAAATGTCTTCGGACAGCGCTGGCCCTTCGGCTTTGAAACGGAGATGAGCACCGCAACCCTAGAGTCAGATTCGACTGGCTTTCGAGCAAGGGAACCTTTACCTTTAACCCATGGTCAGTCAGTGGAGTGACTACAGAGTGGGATATGATATGATGGTCCATCTAGCCCCGAAAATATATAATATTCAAACTATAAGAATTGAATCACTGGAAACATTATACATTTTTTGGAACTTTTCCACCTATCCAGCTAAACTGACATATTTGTAGACACCCGAATACTAATTTAAAATTATCCCAATGTACTCAAGTGGAACTTTAATTTCTTTTTATTGAGATTATAAAAGCTTTCCACTTTAATGAAATTTAGGTTTAAGGCTGCCACCCACTTCCAATGACTCTTTATTTCCATGCCACCCACATTTCCAGGGCCTTGACTGATATGCATGTTTTATAACGGTAAATGGGTAGGAGTAGGGGCCATGGTTAAGCATCTGCTTTGCCAGCAGATGGTCCTAGGTTCAATCTCCAGTATCCCCAGTTAAAAAAAGAATCAGGTACTAGGTATTTTGAAAGACCTTTGCCACTGCCAGTCAGGGTAGACAATGCTGATCTTGATAGACCAATAGAAAGCCTCGTGTGTTCAAATGGGGATCGAGAGATTGTACCATGGTATGTTGCCGAAGGCTTGTACTATGGTGTTGGTGGAAAATGTCATCAAGTCATAGCCAGTTTATGGCAACCTCATAGGGTTTTCAAGGCAAGAGGTGTTCAGAAGTTGTTTGCTATTGCCTGCGTCTGCATTGCAACCCTGGATTTCCTTGGTGGTCTCCCAACCAAATACTAACTAGGGCCAACCCTGCTTAGCTTTTGAGATCCAATGAGATCAGGCTATCCAGGAGAGGGCTGACTGTACTATATATGCACCAAATTAAGGCTGCAATTCTATGGACCCAAGGCTGCTTGTAAGTTTAATTAATCACTGTGGAACTGACCAAACGTGCATAGGAAACATGAAGCTGAATACACTGTAGATCTTGAAAAGTAAGCATAGAATTGTTTACTTTTTTACTCACCTTGAGAGTACTCAGTCTTTCTGTGTTATACCTCTGAGGATGTCAGTTACAGCTACTGGCGAAACATCAGGTTCTACAATGCCAAGACTACAGCCATACAACCCGGAAAATCTACAGCAGCAAACATGGAATTGCATTAACTTGTGATTACACACCACAGCATGGGGGGAGGGAAGTGAGATCTGGCAAAGTTTTATCTATGTCCTCTTCTAGCCAAATTGAGGATTCATGTGCTCGACAAGGATCTGTGGAAACTGACCAATGGCAGGCTGTGTGTTATAGCATTAGGGAGCCAATAATGGAGTCCCAATCAAGCTAAGGTACTTCAGGACCTGGGATAGCTCCCAGAGAAAGCAGATGTTGACCCACATTCTGAGCCCTTATGTTCCCAAGTAGGATCCAATGCCCCTCAGGGCCCTGTCTGTCCAGTGATGTTGCAGGGCTTTCAAGGGTAGTGCTATCAAATGAACTGTGGGATCATTAAAGGATTGTGTCTTCTGCCTTCTCTAGGGGGTCTTCTGGGTAAGCAAAGAGTGAGTAAACATAACCTGATGCCCGGGTCCAGGCTTTGAGAATCTGGGAAATTTGATAGTTTTGAAGGTAAAAATAAATAAATAAATCAGATCTGGGTTTCTGACTATTTTAGAAAGTGTATTAATTCACTTCATATCAGTCATATCATTGTATAGCTGCACAGGCTTGCAGGGTCACTGTAAGGATCATTAACATAAGAAAAAGTGGAAGAAACGTAATTACAGAAGTTTTTTTATCTTTAGTGAAGCTCAGGAAATTATCACAAAAGACTCGGAAATGTATTTCTAACTGCAAACAGTTAACAAATGGTTTTTGATTTTTTTAAAAATAGTACATCTTATCAATTTAACAGGAATCATCAAAAACGTGTAGAATAATTTTGCAAGATCTCTCTCTTTCTCTCTCTCTCAAACTATGGTAACAGTTTCCAAAATATCTTATGTGCACACATAAACAAAGTCTGAGCAATAAGCTCGTTTTACAGTATTCCATGTATTTCTTGTACAGTATTTCATTAAGAAAATAAACAAATGAACTAGCAGTCCCTGGGTAGCATCCAAAAATCTGAGTCTTGGCACTAAAAGCCAATGTGATGTTTACTAGCATCATTTGGTACTCTCTCTTTCCTTAGGATGGACTGATGCGGTTTTTCATCACCGTTTTTTCTCTAATGTGTGCTCAGTGAACAGAAGTATAACTTAGGAAAACGTGAACTCCCTACCGCACCCACACACACACACACACCGAAGAAATTTCACTGGCTATATCAGATCACTTTTGATTTCCCTTGAAATTCTTCAGATGCTTCCACTAACGAGGAACCTCCTGATTTGTTTTGACTTTTTGCGTAGGAGGAATCCAGTGTCAACCAAGGGTTTGTAAGCTGTGCATGTGTGTAGCAGTTAGAGTGCTGGGTTTGGATTGGAAAGACAAACAGAGAAATCCTAAACAGACTCAAACCCTCCTTAGCACATTCACTTCAATGGATTTAGAAGGGTACAACTCTCCTTAGGATTGCACTGCCAGGCGCAGCTTCTCACACGACAGGCATCAAACTCACTGGATGTCCTCGAACCCCTCTCTTGCAGCCTAACCTGCCTCAACATGCAGTCCTGTGAATGGAGGAGACAAAAAAGGGAGGAGAGGGAAAACCACTTGGATTGCTCTGAGCTTCTCGGAGAAGGGGAGGAATAAAATATGAGAGATGGTTATGCAGAAGCTCCTTGGGAAATCTGACTTAGATTGAATCAAAACTCTGTTGGCTTTTATTTATTTATGCATCAGCTTAGCCAAACATGCTTCAAGTTTCTCTTTAGGCAAACAAACAAACAAATAATTCTAATGGCATCTCTAACTGGTGGCAAATATCAGAAACTTAAGTTCCAGGAATGTTCCTTAGACAGGGAGACAACATCCCCTTTGTCAACTTCTCAGAATCCATATGAGGATTTTATCCCCGTCACTGCTATTCTGTCCCAAAGTAGCCTGGCTGGAAAGGTCCTGAGTTGCTAGAAAGCTTCTAGAAACAAGCAGAACTGGGACAGTTCTGACAATATGTGGTAGCTTCCATTGTTTGAGCAAACTCAGTTTCACTGGGAGCAAAGCCACTGTTTTGGTATCCATGCGTGGCATGCTCTGCAGGCCTCTTGTACAGGAAGCAAAGGGTAAAAAGTCTGGGCAGGGCAGGAGTAGGTGGGCAGCAGTGAGTCCATATTGGCACGGTGAACCAAAGGGCAGTGTTTAATTTTTTTTTTCATTTGTGTGTATGGGATTCTTGGAGGGACCCCTTGTGGAAGGCTACTCCCTGCAACATTAGCTCGCTCTCTTTCCTCACTGCCAGGAATAAAGGCATAACCATGGTGAGAAAGCAAAGGATGAAAGATTCTTTCTCCCAGGAAGGGGTTCTCTGACTGTCCCCAGACCAAAATGTGAGGCTAATGCATATGTATTCCACATCCAGGTGCCTCTTCACCTATGGGCATAAGGAAACCATTAGATCCTTCAGAGCTCTTTCACGATTCCCAATTAGAGATGAATGAATATTCTCTATTTCCTTCAGATAACGACAAACTTAATAGTGATAGGATGAACATGGCCTGCTGCGTTGCTCACACACGCCCTCCCTCTTCCCCTCACATGCAGAGCATGACTGAAAGGTTCCTGTTTTCAGAAGTCCTAAATCAAAGTCCAGTTTGCCTTGAGGTCCAAATATGGGCATCTGAGCAAGCCGGAGCTTGTTTCCTACATACAAACACCTGTTTGTCAAGGCAGGTACCAAATGGCTTGCCAAACCAGGAAGTCTTCAATTATGTTCTGCACATGAGAGGAGAAGGAGGAGGAGAAGGTGGAAGACAGCACAATCTGATTCACCACTTTGTGGAACAGAGTGCTGGACTAGAAGGACCAGTGGTCTGATCCAGCAGGTCTCTTCTGATGTTCTTTGGACAACCAGCCACTATTTTGCCTGTCATGAACAAACAGAAGGTGCTTTGCAACATCTGAATGTGATCCATACTGCCAAAAAGGGGGGGGAATGCTACATAAGCACTGCAGGAGTCTCTAGGGCAGCACCATCTCATGTGCTGGACTCAAATTGTGGTGCATTTGCCAGAAAGGTTGACTGACACCATGCTACAAGCTGTGGGAATTGCTGGAGCATTTCCTTGCCTTCAAAAGTGGGAGACCAGTCACCAGAGATCACTGCCATCAGTTCCCGTTTCTCTTCTTTGGTCTATATGTATGTACTAGTAATTTCCAATTTTGTTTCTCTCTCTTTCTTGACTCTAATTGGCCCTTCCTGGCAACTACCCCCCCTCTATATGTAATGGTCTAGGAAATTCTGTTTCGCTGTATCTGAAGAAGTGTGCTTGCAAACGAAAGCTTATACCTTGAATAAAATGTTGTTGGTCTTAAAGGTGCCACTCGACTCAAACTTTGTTCTGTTGCTCTCACAGTGTTCAGGGCTGCCTTTACTCACGCCAGA
>NW_015168091.1:133448-158519 GCF_001447785.1 Gekko japonicus | reverse complement strand
TTTCCAACAAAAACAAATTGTGAACCAAGACCTTAATATGCAACACATGTCCTATATGGTTGAGCTACAGGCGTTGTGGGAGCCATAATTTTTAAAAATATTCTGACTTTTGTGTATTTTAAATCTCTGCTATAGCATTACAATAACATTAGGGGCTGAGAAGGGGACTGCGTGTAATCCCTTTTTCTCCCGTCATCCGGGGGGGGGGGGGGGGGAGTGTGTTGGAGCACATGTTCAAAGGGGGATACATGAGGGAGAGTCAAATAAACACAGCCAGATAATTTATTGAAATGATTGCACCATCACACACTCAAATAAATGAAGTGAGTGTATTTATTTGAATGTTCTCACAGGAATTTGGGATCACAAACCATGAGGGCCCTCGTCTCACTCCTCACTTACACCCGCTCAGATCGGTGCTAAATCTGCAAGAGCAAATGCTTAGGCCTGAAAAAGAGGTGGAGATTCATGCCCATTCGACTTTTTGACTGTGTAATCACAGCACAATGAACTGGATTTCTTTGTGATTCCATTTCCCAGGTTAAAAATTGAGGAACAAGGCCATTGGCCCCCAATTTTTGGTTAGGGGGGTCTGATTATTACTGACTATCATAGTTTTTTGGGGGAAATAGCTGATGTATATGCCAACCAGCTTTCATTTATCCAAAATACTTTTATTAAACTGTAAAGATAGACTAAACAGTATACAATACACGATTACCTGTATGATGATTATCTTCCTAACAACACTAAACAAAAGTGCACACATTGCATTTGGGATATATTTCTACCCCAAGCCAAATTCCAGTGTATCTTGAAATAGAAAATGTCCTACAAAACTTTTTGTGTTTGGGATAGCAGAAATAATTGTGTTTCACGGTACTAAAATATCCAGAGCTTGAAAAAAAACACTGACATGAGACAGTGTCTTTCTTGTATAGATACACCTCTCCTCTTTTGCATCTTGAACAACTGATATCAGTATGGTTCCTTTACAAAGGAATTATTTTTTGGAATAAAAACTATAATTTGAACCTAAATATTAGGCAACTAACATAAACTTTCATGCATGTCAAAAGAAAAAAAATTAAAACATCTAAAAGTAATAATTTCTAATGTTTGTGATACTTGGGATATTTTTCTGCCTCGTGAATTTATGTGTCTGTGGTGAGGTAAATATTCTGCAGGTAGTCATGAAAGGCTATTCAGAGCACTTAAAATGGTTCCCTGGATCAAAGTTTTCTTAATGAACTCCTGGTGGGGTTGCAGGCATGGCATGGCAACTCGTGGGAGTCCAAGGGAGTGAGGACATGATGTCACTTCCATGGAAAACCCAGAAGTGAAGTCATGCCTCTCTAGGAATCACCAGAAACTCTGTGTTAAAACTATAGAGTTTCTGGCTAGTCCTAGAGCAGACTAACATCACTACAGGGGTTTTGCTGGAAGTGACAGCAGCTGTCACCAACTGTGTGTGTGTGGGGGGGGGGTTTGGAAATTATTTTTCTTGGTGGGAGAATGACAGCCCTAACTCCTGGTGTATTTTTTACCACGATATGATAAATGGGTTTGGGGTAGAAAAGCATCCCCAATGGCAAAATGCACAGATTTCTGGGCTGTCCCCCCCCCCCCAAATCAGGTGATTTGTTTGTTTGTTTGTTTATAGAAAGCAAACTTTAATTGGTAACTGGTTATACTTTGGGAGGCATTGTTTTCTACTGTACATGTGACACAATGGCCTAAGAGGAAATAGTTCTATGGTTTTTATATAGAAACTGGGAAATTCCTAGAGCATTATAATGTTCATAGAAGTGACTTTGTGCTGTCTTTCCACCCCTACTATTGCTCCCATGGGAGTGAATAGACAAGCTGGCTACCCTATGATATAATTATATGCCTTTGCTGGAGGATCAATCCATTGGGGGGGAGTAATCAATGGGATTTTTAAAAATCAACATTGTCAAGATTCAGAATAAAATAGTCAGTAAAACTGGCAGACAGTAATAAAAATATCACAGCAGTAGTAAATGTGTTGAAAGCTCAAATATAAGGATGTAAAAAGTATTAGGATGATAAAAGATTGGAATATTGAAGAATGAAAGGCAGGCCAACTAAAAACACATCAACAATAAGTCTGGGTAAAGAGAAATGCTTTGACTTGGTTCTGAAAAGAATGCTGTTTAAAGCCAAAGGTAGAAGAGTTTGGACTGTTAAGGCGCTCTGAGATATATAAACAACAGAACTGGCAGCACAGCTTGCTGGGAGATGTAATCTGATAGGACAGGAAACAGGAAGTAGAAAGGAAAAGATCTGGCCTGGGCCTAGCCCTGCTGTACTAAGTGATGCAGTAGTTCTTGTGCCAGTTTAAGATACACAATAATCCTAATCAGGAATTTAAATGGTACTTGATTGATTGATTGATTCAATTTATAGACTGCCCTCTGCCAGAGTTGCTTGACACAATAAGTATCCTTGGTGCACAGCGGTGGGGGTCTCAATCCCCCTTGACAACTCAGTCTTAATGACATTAGGTTGTATCCTAAGAACCAGGAACATAGGGAGTTCATAGGACAGTCCTCTTTCCTGTATCCTTGAAATGCCTAGGACTCTAAAAACACCCCAACAGACACCCAGAGGGGAATGGTGGGATGTCGCACATGGAGCAAAGAAAATGGAAAGTGCCCCCTCCACTTCCACACGCTTTCCAAGAATTAAGCCAGAGCTCATGAAGCCAGAGGACCTTTTTGGTGAAGCTTCCTATACTGGCCTACTTTGTTGTGCAAGTCCCCCATTAGAAAAAGAGGATGGAGAGAAATTATTATCTCCCATAATACTACAATACAAGGTTACCCTATGGAACTGTTTGGCAGTAGATTCAAGACAGAAAAATAAGTACTATTTCTAGCGTTGCCAATCAGTGGGAGAGGGAGGGGACTGGGATGGGGGTTATGTTGCGCCAACAGCTGGATGGTGGAAGAAAAATACCTGAAAATGTGGTGTTTTACTGATAATGTGACATCACTTACGACAGATACCCAGAAGTGACATCACTGCATGGAATGCAATGCTGTGATATTTGTCAAAACACTACCATAGAGCTTTTGGCAAATCCTAGAGTGTCATGTTCAGCGGAATGACTTCACTTTGGGGTATTTGCTGGAAGTTGTCATTACATTGCCCTGGTGCCAAATGTTCAAGTATTTCCCCCATCTGCCCCACCAAGTGGCAGCAGGCAGAGGAGAGGAACACCGGGAGGTCTCCTTCTGAAGTGGGAGACCTGAGCTCCTTAACTATTTCACGCAATTGGTAGTTGACTTGTGTGACTCACTGCCCTGTGATATGGTCATGGCTACTGGCAGGGGTCATTTTGTAGAAAAAGAGCTAGGGGAACTCATTAGCCTAACTCATTAGCATATGCCACACCCCCTGACATCACCGGGAGTGTGTCATAAGGCCACACCCCCTGACATCACCGGAAGTGTGTCATAAGGCCACACCCCCCGCCACCAACGGTCCCGGCCGCCATCGGCGGCCTTGCAGCTCCACTGCCGAGCCCCATGAGGGGCCCGGCGGTGGACCTGCAAGGCCGGCGGGAGTGCAAGGAAGCCCCGCGAAGGCCCTCCCTGGCCCCAGGCAGGCAGGGGTGGGGAGAGGCAGGGAGGAAGCAACTTACCCTCCCTCTTCTCCTGCCTCCTCCTGGCTGAATGAGGGCCGGAAGCGGGGCGGCCGGAAGCAGGGGGCGGGGCTTCGTCATGTGCCCCGCCCCCCGTACCTCACCCGGGGGAACTGCGATCCCCCGCAATCCCCCCCGAAATGACCTCTGGCTACTGGGCTGGCTTAGATGGATTTAATAGAGAAGCAGACCAATGTATGGAGGACAGGACCATCGCTGGGTAGCTTCATGGTATCTCCTGGTTCAGAAGCAGAATGTCTCTCCTTGTCAGATGGTGAGGAAAGGTCAGAGTGTATGAGCAGCAGCAAGCCCTAACTGTGGGCCCTAACTGTGGGTTTCCCTGTGGCATCTGACTGGCCATTGTTGGAAACAAGATAGTGAAGCAGATGCATGGTCTGATCCTGCACGGCTCCTCTTATGTTCTTATAATCTTCAGGAGCAGATAAACAGGGAACATAGAAGGTTGTAGGGGGGCAGGGAGAGTTCCATTCCGTGAACGTCATTCGTTCTTGGTCCATAAATTCAATCATATCTTGAGAGAGCAAGTCCCACTCCTTTGAATGAAAGAGCTGTTGGGATCTCAGTGCAGCTAAACAGTACTTAAAAATAAAATAAAAGAAGGATCAAATGTTTAAGGCTTTCCAGGCCTTGTTATGTTTGGGAACACACATGAAACTAAACTGTTTTAAAATACAAAATTAAAACAGCTGCAGTTGATTAACGCTTCCATTGATGTTTAAAATGAGGCTTCCTAAAATGCATTCAATTTGATTTTTATATGGCTTTTGTTATTAATAATTCGGTAGAAAAACAATCTTTGCTTCCTATGTTTTCTGAGCTCATTCAATAGCCTGGCTGGACAGGATGTGCCAGTTAGCTATTCCATTAGCAACAATATTATTATTGGTAGGATTCCTATTTGTTGCCAGAAGAACACCTACAGTGCATAGTTAACAATGATTCCGTCTCCCTCTCCCCTTCCAGTTTCTTTCACTGTACATATTAAGCAAATGTAGATTGCTCATCAAGGGCCAAATGACCCAATACAATACACGCCCAGGGAAATGCTGATCACCACTTTGGGGTCAGGAAACAATTTTCTCAAGGCCAATTTGGCCAGGGATCCTGGAGGGATCCCCCTCCCCTCTTCTGGGCATAGAACAGGAGTCACTGGGGGCGTAGGGGGAGGTATATGTGAATTTCCTGCATTGTGCAGGGAGTTGAACTAGATGTCTGTGGAGGTCCCTTCCAACTCTATGATTCTATGATTCCATGAAGAGTCCTAATGGGATTTTCAATGTTACAAAGCCATTGGTGAGGGACAGCTAGGATCATGATCTCTTTCTTTTCTAGGGTAGCTAGTCTTTCACTGCCAGCTAGCAGGAGGTTGAGGGGGAGAGGAAATTGATGCCACTTGATGCAGCAACATCACTTGTGGGTGGAGTCCTGGAAATGATGTCACCACATTGCATGAAACTCTAGGAATTTTTCTAATCTCAATAGTGAAGACCATAGAGATTGGGGGGATTTCTAGAGCTTTGCTCACCATGTCAATGTGTGCTGCCAACACTCACTGGAATGGCGAGGGTGGGTGGGAAGTGGGATTAGTGTTGCTTGACAAAATCCCCCCCCCATTTTCCACCTGCCACTCCAGTGAGTGTTGACAGGGGATACAGCTGCACCAAGAGGGCGTTGTCCACGATAGTGGGCAAATTGGATCTACTCCTTGCACTGACTTTGGGATGGAAAAGGAGAATAAGGCACAGCTATGCCGTCCTCTCAGATCAGTCTGTTTGATATCCAGTGGTTGGGCTTTCTTTGCAGTTTGTGATATGTTTCAGCATCAGATATTCTGGTGATAGCTGCTGCCAGAGCAAACAATTAACAGCTTATTCTCAGGTGACTTGACTAGTTCAAAAACTGCTTAACATGGGAAAGGATAGTCCACAGAGATGGCTTCTTCCCTATCCCCCCTGGAGAGCATGTAAAGAGTGAGCCTTTCTTGCAGTACGGAAGAGATTGGAGACACATTTACCAGATGGAGACACACTGGCCAGAAGCTTCTAAGTAGATTAAAATTTCTTGAGGGCTGAATCGATTAGACTGTTAAAAAGCCGGTTCAGGGGCCAACGCAAACAAGTAAAATAAACTATTTACTATCTCTGGACATGTCAAATAGTAACAGCTAATCATTAATGGATGGGCATCCTGTTATCGAACCAGCTGGATTTCTAGCTGCAGCAAATGCTGATTACACTAAGCAAAGAAGAAATGGATAAATCAAACGTCATACAATCTAATTGCAGAATACCTCTTTAATTTTCCCTTTCCATTGTTCCAGTAGCCCCCGTCAAAATCGGACCGAAGACCTCTCAGAGCAGCTCATGAAAGTTCGCAACAATTTTTAGGATTACCGCATAAAGGCATGGTTCTTTGGCAAAACCTTAATGATGCTTTTGGCCACAGAGTCCAGGAAATTGCTCAGTTTTGCCAAGGCTTTCGCCTAATAATACTATTATATGATCCCACCTCGATTACAATTATACATGGCAGTTAATGGAAAAAGCTTTGAAATTACATGACTTTGCAGCCAAAAGCGTAAATGTGAATAACAATAAAACTGGCAAAGGCATATCAAGATGTTGCCCAAAAGCAATACAGAGTATACACAATGGATTTTCTTAATAAACAGGGGGGGTGGGGTGCTGAAAAATCATTACTGACACAAGTGAACCATGAATTGCCATTTCAAATCCCTGCACTAGTGATCCCCAGTGTGGCAGGATTTCCTGGCCCCTTATGTGTTTCATTTTTAAATTATCTGTTCCTGAAAGCAACAGCCCTGGCTTTCCTTTACCTCACTGGAGCAGGAGGTGCTTCAGAAGGTCCCAGGATCTGGAAGGAACATTCGGAAACAGTTGTCCTATCACAGGAGCACACTTATACTGGAAAATCCCAGCATCTTATGACTGACCCCAGTCCCTGTAGAAGACATTTTGTGGTAGCAACCACTCCCTGTTCTGAAAATTCCAAGTGCCCATAAGACCAGAAAGATTGTCTTAGACTAATGGTCAATCCAATACCTAAAAGCATTGCTCATGGCTTTTGTGTCTTGGTATGGTAGGTTTCATTCAAATCACAGGTCAAACTTCCATTATTGTGTTTCCTGAACTTTTGATACCTGGATCATGTTCTTGTTGCCCAGGATTCTGATATCTGAAATACAAGATTGTGGGAGGTTTTTTTTCTAAATTGAAATGAGAGCCACATGATTCTATGCTCCAAAAGATAAAAGCATAGCAGAATGGTGGGCAGGCATTTATTTTTCAAGACCATCGTGACTTGGAGCTACATATCTGAAGGACATACATGTAAACTTGCATGATGACTGCAGCCCATGGATCAATGCATTTATCTAAATTCAGGTCGGTGGCCGTGTTGGTCTGAAACAGCAGAACAAAGTTTGAATCCAAGGGCACCTTTAAGACCAACAAAGTTTTATTCCAAGTGTAAGCTTTTGTATCTGCAGACGTATGCTTTGCCCATGAAAGCTTACACTTTGCATAAAACTTTGTTGGTCTTAAAGGTGCCACTGGACTCAGACTTTGTTCTGCATTTATCTAAGTATTTCTGTCTCGTGATGCTTCCCACTGAGGACTCAAAGTGACTTACAAAGAAGGACAACAATATAATTTAGATACGGAAGCAAACAAAAATACAGTGCAATTCCAACTCCTGGATTCTCTGGGCTGGCTAGTTCACTGAGGACAACACACAGCAAACCATGGATTACAATTCAAGGACGGAGATGGAATCTCTGTCAATCACTTTGGTTTTGAGAAATACTGTGGCAGAGTGCTTAACTAGGGAGATTTGGGTTGACACCTCTGATCAGGCATGAAGATTGCTGGAAAACTGTGAGCTAGCCAGTTCAATCCTGTTCATCTCCACCCTTCAAAGGACATGTGTTGGGAAAGACATAAGGATATAATTAGAGCCCTGCTGGTTCCAGCTAGTGAGCCATTTAGTCCAGTGGCCTGGTCATACAGTGGTCAACCAGTTGTCCTGGAGGGCCAAAAAACAGGGCAGGGAAGCCAAGGCCTACCCCTGCTGCTGCCCCTTGGCACTGGTATTCAGAGATTTGCTGCCTCTGCAGATGGAGGATCCTGTACACAGACCTCAACTTCATGAATCTGTCTAACCCTCTTCTAAAGCTGTGTTCATGGCCATCACTCCCCTGGCAATGTATTCCATGGTTTAATTACTCATTGAGTCAAGAATTATCTCCTTTTGTCTGTCCTGAAACTGTTTCCCAACAATTTCATTGGGTGTCCTATAATCTAGTATTATGAGTGAGAGAAGAATCTATCTTCACCCCTTGCATAATTTTATAAAAGTGTCATGTTTCCCCTTGTCCATCTTTTCTGTAGACTGAAACACTCCAGACTCTCCAGCCTTTCCTTGTAGGAAGAGTGCTCCAGCCCCCTAAACATCTTGGTTGCTCTGCTTTCTACTTTCCCCAGGACTACAATCAGGGCCGGCTCACCCGCTAGGCGAACTAGGCATTCACCTAGAGCGCCTGGCCCTGGATGGGGCGTCGAAGTTCGCCTCCCCCCCAAAAAAGCCTGCGCACCGTTGAAGTGCACCACTGTTCACCTCCCCTGCTCCACCGCTGAAGCAGCTGCATCCCCAGCCAGCCAGCCAGCCCCGCGTCCCCCGCCCCCAAGCGCCGCCGGATGCTGCAGCAGCTTCCCTGCGGCCGGGCAGGGGCAGGGGAGAGGTGACCTGGCCCTTCTGGGTGACTTCTCTGCAGCAGGGCAGTTGCGGCTCTGGTGCGCCCGGCCATGGGGGAGCCGGCAGTAGCGCTGCTGCTGTGGCGGGTCAGGGTTGGAGGAGGAGGCTGCCGCTGCTGGGAGCCCCCCGGCGGTGGCAGTGAAGGCAGGAAGGCAGTGAAGGCAGGCAGGAGGGAGTGAGCGCCCGGCCTGGCAAGACCAGTGAGTATGGTGGCAGTGGCGGTGGTGGCGGGGGGAGGGAGGGCACAGGCGCATGGGGACGGACCCCCCAGGGAGACCCCCCTCTCCAATCCCCCCATCCTCCAGGCTGGCCGGTGGCGCCAGTATGGCCAGAAGCACAGAGGAGATGCGGCGCCCCCCTCACCTCCTGCACAGTCCCCCCCTCCCGTGTACGCCACGTGCTGGAATCTGAGCCGGGGGAGGAGGGAGGAGAGAAAGGTGTTACGGCGGGAGGAAGGCGGGGGTGGGGGCTCAGCGCTGCGGCAACTTGCACTGCTGTAACTTTTGCGAAGCTTTGTTTCCCTCCCCCCCCCATGTCTCCAAGCCCCACCGGGTTGGCATCTGCGCCTCGCCTAGGGCACAGAAACACCTTGGGCCGGCCCTGAGTACAAGCCAGTTTAGTGTAGTGGTTAAGTGTGCAGACTCTAATCTGGGAGAACCGGGTTTGATTCCCCACTTCTCTACTTGCACCTGGCTGGATGACCTTGGGCAAGTCGTAGCTCTGATAAGGGCTGTTCTTCAAAAAAGAGCAGTTTCTGTCAAGAGCTCTCTCAGCCCCGCCTACCTCACAGGGTGTCTGTTGTGGGGAGAGGAAGGGAAAGGAGTTTGTAAGTCGCTCTGAGACTCCTTTGGGTAGTGAAGGGTGGGGTATAAATCCAATCTCTTCTCTTCTTCTTTTTCTGCAATGTCCTTTTTGAGATACGGAGACCAGAACTGCATGCACGGTACCCAAAACAAGGCTGCACTTTAGCTTTTTACAGTGGCATTACAATATGGGTCTTTTTATTTCCAGTCCCTTTCCTAATAATTCCTAGGAGGGAGTTTGCCTTTTTCTTCACTGCTGCATGCAGGGTTGACATTTTCCTTTTCCTTTACAATCCCAAGATCTCTTTCAGTGTCAGTCTCAGCCAGTTCAGACTCCATCAGCATATATTTAAATTTATGGTTTTTTGTTTCACTGTGTATCACTCTACACTTAACCACCTTGAACTTAATGTGCCAACCGGTTGTCCACTCACCCACTTCAGAGAGATCCTCCTGTAACTCTTCACAATTGACCTTGGGTTTCACCATCCTAAATAATTTGGTATCATCTGCAAACTTTGCTACAACACTGCTCAGCCCTAATTCTACAACATTTTTGAATAAATCAAATAGCACTAACCCAATACCGATCCACATGGGACTCCACTGCTCATTCCCTCCATTGCGAGAAACTAGCCATTTATTCCTACTCTCTGCTTCCTGTTATTTAACCAACTTTTAATCCATGAAAGGACCATTCCTCTTATTTCATGATAAGTGTACTGAGGAGTCTTTGGTGGGGTACCTCGTCAAAAGCCTTTAAAAATCTAAGGATATGTTGTCTACTGGATTGCCCTTTTCCACGTGCTTGTGAACTGCTGAAAGAACTACAACAGGTTGGTAAAGAAGTTTTGCTGATTTTCCCTCAGCAGACTTTCCCCCTCTATGTGCTTAATAAAAGATAAAGGTTCTCTTGCTCGAAAGCCAGTCGAATCTGACTCTAGGGTTGCGGTGCTCATCTCCGTTTCAAAGCCAAAGAGCCAGCGCTGTCCGAAGACATTTCCGTGGTCATGTGGCCAGCATGCCTAAACACCAAGGCGCATGGAACGCTGTTACCTTTCCATCGAAGTAGTACCTATTTATCTACTTGCAATTTCTTGCTTTCTAACTGCTAGGTTGGCAGGAGCTGGAACTAGAGACGGGAGCTCACTCCGTCATGCGGCACACTCAGGTCTCGAACTGCTGAACTACCGAACTTCCACAGCTTGCAGTTGAGCGTCTTAACCACTTGAGCCACCGTAGCTCCTTAATACATTCTCTATAATACTTCTCTCTTTAATAACAGTTTCTACTAATTTACCAGAAGACATGTTAGGCTAACCAGCCTGTAATTTCCTGGATCCCTGCTGCATGCCTTTTAAAAAATTGGGGCGACATTCTCTGCCTGATATCCTGGAGAACTGCTGTTGCCAGTCACAGAAGATAATACTGAACTAGATGGACCAATGATCTGAGACAACGTAAGGCAGTTTCACATGTCCAAGATCTGGCAGCAATTCAAGGTGTGTCCTTTGTTGTGTATGTATTCAGACAGGGCATGCAATCTTCCTCAGTCTAGACTGAGGCTTTTTAAAGGGCAGAGAATTTTTTTTCCAACTATAAGTCCAGCAAAATTAGAACAAATATAGAAATAATTCTGGATCGCTTAGATCCTTTCCTCCATCTGTTCCATGAAAAAACAGTTTTCCTTTTAAAAAAAAGAAGAAAAGAAAGAAAACCAGAATTCCTAATATGGTTTAACGAGTCATATCTTGGAAATAAAACATTAAACAGCTGATGTATTTCACTTTGACAAATAGTCTGCACTGACCTTTACAAATTTGCCAGTAGGGTTAAAATGACAAATTACTCTCACAATGGGACTTATTAGACTCCCAGAGTATTATTATAGCATCACCGGTTAGGAAATTGTAGTTCAGATTGTGTCAGCACTCACATTTTTCAGATGAGTTTATAATTCAGCTGTTTTAGAAGTCATTGGACATACAACGTCCCAAACCAAAGGGGACTGCTTTTGTAAAAAAAAAAGAAGAAGAAGCCTGCTAGTTTATGGCACTTTTGTGCCTGCTGGCAATCCCAAATGCAGCTTTTATTTCAGGAACATTTGACTTCATATGCTGGTCTTGTTGTTTTTAATCGAGCCGTTTCAAAGGGAGGACAGAAATGAGGCCAGATTTGGGGGAAAGAAAAGTACATTAAACATCGGAGACCCTGATCCTCTTGTCACTTCGATCAATTGCAGCCTTGGCTGAAGGCCCAGTTTGGATCAGAACTGGGGGGGGGGGATAACTCTTTTCTCAGCATCAATCGGCTCCCTGGCAGCAGTTTTAGACCACTGGGGGAAACGTTAAATCCTGTGCACCCTTACCCAGAAGTATGATCAATTGAATTTGGTGGTACTTACCTGCCAGGTTGATGTGTGAAAAGGGTCAGGCTGCATGAAAACAAAGATTTCGCTTTGGGAGGCAACAACAGCATCACTATCAAAGAGCATCGCTTAATCCATTGGGAAGCTCCCAAGCGTTGACCCAAAGTAAGAACATAAGCAGAACCCTGCTGGATCAGACCAGTGGCCATCTTGTCCAGTATCTTGTTTCACACAGCAGTGAACTAATTGTGTTGGAGCAGTGTTTTTCAAAAGAATGGAATATTTGAACTGACTTCCAGCTGGCTATACATGAACTGAAATCACATGAGTATTCTGAAAAACAGAATGGATGGTTGAAATGCGATTGTAAATGAACCTTGCTGTGTAGACATCCATCAGTTCAGAAACCAAGCGCAAGCACATTTGAAACTGCCTGTTTTTCACATGCCAAAATGTGATTCTTGCACATTTAGGCCCAAGCTGCACACTACATTTAGCATATGACCACCATGGTGACTTGCGGTAGGACAGCCTCGAGTTCCCTATGGAAACCATTTTAAAGTGCTGTAGGGGCCTGATTTGGATCAGGACTGTAGAGAGGAGGGCCCTCACTCCTGCTTCCTCATGCCATTTTTCCAATTGCCCATGGAGTGTGCTTTGCTCTGGGGGAAGGGACTGCATGAATAAATTTTCATCCAGCAGAAGTAGCTGCTAACAAGGACACCACTGCAACTATTTGTTACCTCATCTAAGGGAATTTCTATGTATTCTATTCACATTTTAGTCCAGTCTACACTTCATAGCCCTTGCCGCATCATAAAGATCAAGGGCGCTGTGGAGAAGCACCACCTTGTGTGGGTTTAACTTTCTGTGGGCTGGATGGGAGGAGACTATCAAACTTAAGGTAGGCCTTGGCTTAATCTTCTCCCCCCCCCCCCCCCCCCGTCTCCAACCATGAGGGCAACTCCCTAAGAGAGGGCAAGAAATCCATCAAGGTTATGAGGAGATCTGCCCCAGAATGCGGCAGGAGGGACAGCCAGTTCCTGGGTGGGAACTGCTGTTTATATTACTGCATTTTTGGGTGGGAAACCAGTCAGTTGATTGGTTGGAGCTTGTAAGAGACAGAGGCGGGTATAGCCCTGTTCCCAGGTCAGAGATGGAGGCCATTTTGGGGGACATGCTTGTTCAGCTTACTTCAGAGCAGGGGTCATTTCGTAGAAAAAGAGGTGCAGGAGCTCATTAGCATGACTCATTAGCATAACTTATTTGCATATGCCACACCCCCTGACATCGCCGGAAGTGTCAGAAGGCAACACCCACTGCTCAGGCTCCACTGGACTGTGTTGGATTGCTAGGCTGTGGGGGGGGGGGAGAATGTGCATGTCTCCCCTCGCAGAGGAGGGAGAGCTTGTAGCTGAATAAAGTAAAAGGTAAAGGTTCCCTTGCTCGAAAGCCAGTCTAGTCCGACTCTAGGGTTGCAGTGCTCATCTCCGTTTCAAAGCCGAAGAGCCAGCACTGTCCGAAGACATTTCCGTGGTCATGTGGCCGGCATGACTAAACCCCAAGGCGCACAGAACGCTGTTACCTTCCCACCGAAGTGGTACCTATTTATCTACTTGCAATTTCTTGCTTTCGAACTGCTAGGTTTGCAGGAGCTGGAACTAGAGATGAGAGCTCACTCCATCATGCGGCAACTCGGGTCTCAAACTGCTGACCTACTGACCTTCCACAGCCTGCAGTTCAGCGTCTTAACCACTTGAGCCACTGCAGCTCAATAAAACTTAGTCTTAAAGGTGCCCCTGGACTGTTTTGGACCAGGGGGCCGGCAGGAGCTCTGCAACTTACCTGGCTGCTTCTTGCTCTGACTAAGGGCTGCTGGGAGCAAAGGGAGGGGCTTGTTGCCTTTGCCCGCCCATTGGGCTCTTTACTGCCGGAGCTCCGCTCCTGTGCGCTCCTGCAGGAAATGACCCCTGCTCCAGAGTAACAAATTACTCTGTCCTGCATACCACCTAGACAGAGCATGAGTTTAGAGGAGGGAGAGAGATGAAGCATTTTTGTCAATGTTATTTTATTTCTTCTGTTCACTTCTGATGTGCCTGTATATATAGTTGTGAGTTTTAAATACAGCTTTTGATTGTTGAAGGAGTGAAGTCCCTCTGTACTACATAGTTTTCCCAGCTGCTTGGAAACTATAATGTACTGGGTTCAGATGCATAGAAGTGATCAGCTCATATTTATTAGTGAAATTCAGCTCAACTAAAAGACAAACTAGCCGGGTTCAACCCCTGCTTTTATCCGTGCAGCACCCAACACACACCCCACTCCCGTGATTGGCTATTTACAGTGTGAGAGTCCATCATAGGTCAATATGGCTGCCAAGTCCCCCCGGGGGGCAGAAATCCCCCCGCCCCAGAGGCCTGTTCCCTAATGCCGGGGAATCAGGCCCTGGGGGAACCCCGCCCCAGCGTGCATGTCACAGGGAAGTGACGTTATGATGCCGGGCACGCTGGAGGCGGGGCCACGGCCATACAAGGGAAAACTCTATGGTTTTCCCTTGTATGGTCGTGGCCCCGCCCCCAGCGTTCCCGGCGTCATGACTTCACTTCCCTGTGACGTGCATGCGCGCCGGGATACGATCGGGAGTCCCCCGCCGGCAGGGTAAGTGCCACTTGGCAACCCTATAGGTCAACCTTAGGATCCAGGCAAACCTATTGGTCCGCACTAGGATCTGAGTCAGCTATTGTCCTAAGTCTTGAAGGTGCACTAGACCGCATGGCTTCCTTAGCGCTTACGTGTCCCAACATGTTTGTATCAATATATAACAGAAACACTAGAAGTGGGTCAGGGAATCCCTAGGGAGGAGAAAAGTGGTAAAACAGCCATTTGCCAACTCTCCAGGGGAGCCCCAAAGATCCCTGGGAAGCCCCAAGACAAGTTCCTAGGGACGCCAGAGGGTGGTTAGAAGGCTGTCCCGCCTAAACAGAGCCCAAGACAGGGACAGTGGTGGCAGCAATATCCTGAGGCAGTGGAGTGAAACGGCCCCTTCAGGTGCCATGTCAGGCAAAGGAGGGGTAGGCAAAGTGGGGCCTGCCAGCTGATGCATGCCTGGTCCACCACTGGCATTAATGGATTTTCTTATACACCACAGAAATGTTAGTAGGCAGTGTGGTAGAAACTCTTGCTTAAGAAGACTGCCCTTGAAGCAGTATCTTTTGGTCTGCTGCCATTGCAGTGGAACTTAAGGAACCTGCCAAACTGGGCTACATTTCTGGCAGGCGACACCATCCCATGTTTTCGAGTGCTTTTACATTTCCTTGGAAAAGGCTTTTGGTAATGAGTCAGTGTCACTCAAGGAAAAAGTAAAACTAAATTACATTGTCAACAGGCATATACTATGTTCTCCTTAGGAGATCGGTGTAAACCTGCAGAGATACGGAGAAATTCTGACAAGTATGTGAAGCATTTCCTTCAAACAAAAGACAAGTATACAATGCAAGAGTTTCATTTCTTTTCTTCCTTTATAGTCTGCCTTCCTCGCTGAGACTCAAGAAGGATTGCACACTTTAAAAAATGCAGTAACAAAGCAATAAAACCAGTATTGCACATTCAACAAGCAATGCAATAACACAGGAATTCAAAATTGGAGAATGATGCATTAAAACATTATAATAAACAGTGCACTACAACTAGATTACAGAATCAGAAAACAATGCAGTAAAAACAGTATAACACATCCCATAAACAATCTATATCAATACCTATGTATCTCTCTATCTATCTGTCAATAACTGCCTAATGTTTTCACAGATTTTAAAACAACCCTGTTCTCTTTCTAAAGGTGCCCTCCCGAACAATTCTGCTTTATACATTCTACAATGACAAGTGAGGTTGAATTACATTTGTGGACGAGCTGCACTCTGTCACACTGCTGTGTTGTGCCATGACTAATAATGTCATCCTAAATAGAGTCAAACCTGTCTAAGTAGCACCAATCAAAGTGCAACCCAAATTTCACCAATGGGCAGTCCAATTTGGAAGTTTGGCCCAATGCCATTGCAGATCCTAGTTCTGCACCAAGTTCACCCACTGGCAATGCTTCCCCTTTTTTGCACCCAGGAAAATCCAGGGGAATAAGGAGGGGGTGACACGCCTTCCATTTTCATAGCTGGTTCTGGTCCTGAGCCACTTCCTGTCACTATTGAGACTGACTAGACTTCTTTATCAAGACATAGCATGATTTTTCCTTTTCCACTTCCCCTCCCATTGTGTCTTTTTATCTGCTCCGTCTAGGGTTGCCAAGTGGAACTTACCTTGGCGGCGGGGGACTCCCGGGTGGATCCCGGAGCGTGCACGCACCGCACACACGTCACCAGGAAGTGACGTTATGATGCCGGGCATGCTGGGGGCAGGGCCCCGCCCCCAGTGTGCCCGGCGTGCCTGCGTCACTTCCGGGTGACGGGCACGTCGGGAAGGAGTTTCCCCCCGGGGCCCGATCCGGCGCCGCTGGGGAACGGGCCTCTGGGGCGGAGGTTTCCCGCCCCCCGGGGGGGACTTGGGATCCCTAGCTCCATCTCTTCGCTTCTCCCTTCCCTGATCTCAACCAGCCATCTTTACAGACAACCAATGTCCCCCCTCCCCCAATTTTCTCACCTGGTTCAAGATTCCTTTCCCTCCTTCTCCAAAACTCCTTCTGCATGTATCCCACCTCAGCTTTTGGATCCTTTTTGGGAAATCCCTTGCCTGTCCCTTCTCTCTGGGTTTTTCTAGCTTAACCATGGGGGAGGAAAATAACTTTGGTTAACCATAACTTTAATTGGGCTTTAACACAACATAAGACTAGCACTGTGCAAATGTGAATGGTTTTATTGGCTCTGTATTGTTGCCGTTTATATAGTTCAGTCTTGTTATCATGACTACCACCATTCTGTTTCCCTTCATTCTTGTCACAGTCTGTAGTCCAGTTCAGTCAGTCCAATGCCATATACAGCAGTCTGCTTACCTGCTCTTTTTAAATGTCTCAGCTGTGGTTCAAGATTCACCCCATTCTCCCCCCCCCCCAAATCTGGTTCCTCTGCCACTTTAAGCCCAGACCTGTCTCTGTTCTGTTCCTTAACTTTGAATGGCCAGCTTTAAGAGGAAGTGGGTTTCCCCACAGCTTCTCGCTTCCCTCAGGAGGGTGGGCCTTCCCCCAAGAGCTAGAGTTCTGATTGGATGGTAGCTCCAGCCTCATACTTCTTATTTATTTATTTCATTTATACTCCACCTTTCTTCCCAATGGTGACCCAAAGTGGCTGACATCATTCTCTCCTCCTTCATTTTATCCTCATAACAACCCCATGAGGTAGGTTAGGCTGACAGCGTGTGACTGGCCCAAGGTCACCCAGCAAGCTTCCACAGCATTGTGGGGATTCAGACCTGGGTCTCCCAGATGCTAGTCCAGCACTCGTACCACTACACCATGCTGGCTCTCTAATACTGCCCTCTTTGAACCCCTTCCTTTCCATAACTGCCCTCCTGATCTCTGTCCCTTTGCTTGGCCAGGTCTGCGTGGCTGGGTTTTGGCCAAGTAGCCAATGGGATTCCCCTTATGGCTGGGACTCTGGCCTGGTGGGGTGATCTGCTGTCCCCCCCCCTCAATGGCTCTACTCTGCCTCGGGCGGGGGATGGTACCTTCAATGTCCGACATTTCTGTTCTGTACCCTGGGTAGGGTAATAAAATTGCTTGTTGGTTCTTCAGGTGTGGAGGATGCTCTTCATGTGCCCATTATGACACAGGGACCAACTTAGTTAGCATCCTTCAGTCACCATCTCTCCATCCTGTAGAATTGGATTCCAGCCAACATGATTCAACTCATTTCAACCATAGCAGTATGATCTTCCAGAGGGCATAATCACATTGTGGGATATGAATGTGCCGCAAGACATGGTGAGCTCCTGTCTCTAGTTCCAGCTCCTGCCAACCTAGCAGTTCGAAAGCAAGAAATTGCAAGTAGATAAATAGGGACCACTTCGGTGGGAAGGTAACAGCCTTCCGTGCGCCTTGGTGTTTAGTCATCCCGGCCACATGACCACGGAAACGTCTTCGGACAGCGCTGGCTCTTCGGCTTGGAAACGGAGATGAGCACCACAACCCTAGAGTCGGATTCGACTGGCTTTCGAGCAAGGGAACCTTTACCTTTTTTACTACCACCTGATGTGGTGATGGCTACTACGAGGCTTAGATAAAGTCACAGTTGATAGGTCCATCAATAACTACTAGCCATAGTAGGCAACAGGACGCCCTGGTCAGATGCAACATACCTTTGAATATAGATGCTGGAGAGGGTTAATGCCTCCATGTGTACTAAGCTTGTGAATCTCTTGGAAAGTGATGCTTGCTGATCCAGCAAGTTCCTCCCAGTTGTCTGATAAAGTGGTTGGGGAAACCAAAGTGTATAGGAGTCAGATTTATGGAAGCACTTCTCCAGTTTGCGCAGCACCTACATTGTTTCATTTCTAAGCAGTAAGCATACCACTAATGAAATAAGTCCATTTTCAACTAGGTGCCTTTATTTGAGGAAGATTTTCCTAGTCATATGCTCTATTTCCCATCACTGCTTCACCACCATTATATGACAGGCATTACCAGTAAGGGTTACGGGCCCTCTTCCCTGGTTCTGGTGTTTGTTTATGTGTTTTTCCTGAATTATTTTATGTTGTTTTAAATTGTTTAAATGTTTTTATGTTCACCATCTTGGGGACCCTGACTGGGTGGAAAGAAGGAGGAGGAAGAGGAGGAGATTGTATTTATACCCCGCCCTTCACTACCCAAAGGAGTCTCAGAGCGGCTTACAATCTTTTTTCCCTTCCTCTCCCCACACCAAACACCCTGTGAGGTAGGTGGGGCTGAGAGAGCTCTTTCAAGGACTGCTGTTTCCAGAACAGCTCCGAGAGAACGTGTAACTGACCCAAGGTCACACCAGCAGCTGCATGTGGAGGAGTGGGGAATCAAACCCGGTTCTCCCAGATTAGAGTCCACACTCCTAACCACTACACCAAACTGGTGGCATACAAATGGTTTCAATAAATAACTAACCCGCTGTATTCCTGCCATATACCTGCTAGTGTATTTACTGCCTGCTCCAGTATAATTATTTCTTCGGTTAGCTTTTGAAATGATTCCCATGCACAGTGGACTGATTTTCAATGTGTCGTCCCCCCCCCCCCCCAATCCTGTGAGTGGGAGTCGGGACCAAGCAGGAATCAAGTATCATGCTCACCAAACCTCTTCAGAAAATTCAGAGGAATTTCCAGTGTAATATTTTTCACATCAGTCTCTGGCAAGGAGTCTTTCCAGCAGTCCTCTATAGACACATCCCTAAGTATACTGCAGATTTATTTGCAGAAAAGCTGCCCAGGCCTCTCAAGAATAACCCTCTGAAGCTATTTTACCTTCCGAGTTGATATCGCGAAATCCATCGAAGCCTATTCTCCAAGGCACTGTTCCAGCACAGGGTCAGACTATTCCCTCTACAAAATAAAAAGTGAATGTTTGCTGCCTACATAAAACATAAACGTTTAGCAATATTCAGAAATCAGATCACCTACTCATAAATTATTCGCCTCCCCCCCCCCTTTCCAGAGTAGGTACGAAACGAAATGAGAAAGCCGCACATTGAATGGCTTAGTTAATTACCTTCCTTTCAAGCCATTTTTATGCTCCCCCTAGGACAGGCACAGAGATCTTTTGTCTCACGGAAATTAAAGACTACTCTAGTGGCTGTCTACATAATGAAAACATTCTATAATAATAAACACATTGAGTCCCATTCACGTTCTGTATGCAGACTTTCTACGGCATAAAAGCCAATGGAGGTCAAGGGCTGAGCTTTTGTATTCTTCCAGTCCCATTCAGAAACAAAGCTTGCGAAGTCCTGGAAAAGTTCTGAGAAGACCCAGCTCCCAGGGAGAACTGCTCCAGACATGGAGGTTTAATTATTTCCTTTCTCATTAGGAATGCTAATCCTGAGATGCCCCAAGGAAATATTATTTAGTAGGGCAGTCACCAAAGGTGTGAGGTTCTCTCCAGGCAAAGAAGAGTATGCCATCTGCCTAACAGTTCTTAGAAGCCACTGACGCATGCAAAAATAATACACATAAATCACATGTGATAAATCTTCTGCAATATGACAGAAAGGAGGTATTTCAAAATATCTTGGTTCTTCAGAATTGATTTAGGTAAAAGAAATTTCTCTGCCCACCTTTCTCCTGACCAGCTTAGGGCCTCTGACTGGTTTGAGGAGGTGGTTAGCACAAACAGCAACCAGGGTTTATAATATACTTAGAAAATTACTAAGCCGATATATTATAGCTAGCTCAGCAATTCTTACCAGGGGGCAGGAAGTGATGGACAAATTTTGAGGGATGCTCAAATTTGAGAAAATGGGACAGGGGGCATTTGGTATTCTAGTAGCCCTTTCCTCCCCACTTGCAATGGTTTCTGTCAGCCAGAGATGAGTGGATTTATCCTGCTTAAACCATCCTGAGTGAGGATAAAATCCCAGCTCCTAGGTTTCTCCTCCAGACCCTTAAATAACTGCCATATAGAAAACAGGAGTCATACCTAACACGAAGGGCTGATGGTCACCATGAACAAGGTCTCGTTGATTGTATGCCTAAAATCTGAGTATCATATGCATAGATTATAAATATACCTATACAGGGGTCATTTCCTGCAGGAGCGCACAGGATTGGAGCTCCGGCAGTAAAGAGCCCAGGGGGCGGGCACATGCAACAAGCCCCACCCCCTGCTCCCAGCAGCCCTCAGTCAGAGCAAGAAGCAGCCACATAAGTTGCAGCCCCCCGGTCCAAAAGAGTCCAGTGGCACCCTTAAGACCAAGTTTTATTCAGGTACAAGCTCTCCCTCCTCTGCGAGGACAGATCTGCACGTCCCCCCCCCCAATAGCTAGCAATCCAAAACAGTCCATTGGAGCCTGAGTGGTGGGTGTTGCCTTCTGACACACTTCCAGTGATGTCAGGGTGTGTGGCATATGCAAATAAGTTATGCTAATGAGTTATGCTAATGAGATCCTGCACCTCTTTTACTACGAAATGACCCCTGTACCTATATAAATAGTACTGTTTTGTCCTGAGTGCTGTTTTTTTCCTTGCCTTTTTTTTAAAAAAAACTTGGGAATTAGGGAACACTCTGTAATAATGTTATTTAACTTTTTAACTTTATGTTATATACATGGTAAGCAACTTTGGACTGAATGTAAAGAATCACTGAACTAGATACTCTAAAACTGAATTGTTGGACTGTATGAGATATTCTCTTTGGGGTACTGAAGACTAATTTCTGTACTCTCAGGAGCCAATCCAATACCTAGATCATGTTTTACAACCTAGAAGTGTACTCTGTTGCACACTCTGATCCTTTAATGAGTTGCTAAACTCTGAAATGCAGGTACAGCTGCAAGGTTTCCACAGCTATTGCGTATAGATAGGCAGGAATGATGGGACATTGCATGCAGGGCCGGCCCAAGGTGTTTCTGCGCCCTAGGCAAGGCGCAGATGCCAACCTCCCGGTGGGGTCTGGAAATGTGTGTGTGTGGGGGGGGAGGGAAACAAAGCTTCCAGAAAGTTATTACACGACTGCGGGTTCCAGCAGGCCGGACCCCCCCCCCCGTGCATTCCTCCTGCCGTAACACCTTTCTCTCCTCCCTCCCCCCTCGGCTCAGATTCCAGCACGTGGCGCGCACGGGAGGGGGGGGGACTGTGCAGGAGGTGAGGGGGCGCTGCATCTCCTCTGTGCCTCCAGCCATGTTGGCGCCCCCGGCAGGTCTGGAGAACAGGGGGGATTGGAGAGGGGGAGTCTCCTGGTAGGGTCCGTCCCCGTGCGCTCATGCCCTCCCTCCCCCTGCCACTGCCACCGCACTCACTGGCCTTGCTGGGTCGGGCGTTCCCTCCCTCCTGCCTGCCTGCCTTCACTGCCTTCCTGCCTTCACTGCTGCCGCTGGGGGGCTTCCAGCAGCGGCAGCCTCCTACTCCAGCCCTGACCCACCACAGCAGCAGCAGCACCCCCGGCCCCCCCAGGGCTGGGCGCGCCAGAGCCACAACCGCCCTGCCGCAGAGAAGTCACCCAGAAGGGCCAGGTCGCCTCTCCCCTGCCCCTGCCCAGCCGTGGGGAAGCTGCTGCGGCAGCCGGCGGCACTCGGGGATGGTGGCGGGGGACGCGGGGCTGGGTGGCTGGCTGGGGATGCAGCTGCTTCAGCGGCGGAGCAGGGGAGGCGAACAGCGGCGTGCTTTTGGGGGGGAGGCAAACCGGAGTCCCATCCAGGGTCTGCCGCCTGCCCCATCCAGGGCCAGGCGCTCTAGGCAAATGCCTAGTTCGCCTAGCGGGTGAGCCGGCCCTGATTGCACGTAAAAACAGAGATGCAGAAGACCTCTCTCAATGTCTGAAAATATTTTGTTCTTACAAACAGAATACTTTCATCCACAAAGCAATTCTTCATGATCCAAAACAACACAACAGTCTATCATCAAGTTAAAAATATACAAGTTAAAAATGCAGACCAACCTGCCCAAATAAATTACCACCCACCAAATGCCCCTCTGGAATAAAACCACCCTCCAAGGCTTACTGGGATGTGGAATGAGGTATAGCCTGATTTTAGAAGCTAATTAGGATCAGTACTTGGAAGGGAGACCACCAAGGAAGACTCTGTAGAGGAAGGCAATGGTAAACCATCTCTGTTACTCACTTGCCTTGTTGGGTCACCAAAAGTTAGTTGCCACTTGATGGTGCAATACATACATGCCTTCCTTATTGCAGGTATTCTTCTTACCTGCTCTACTTTCAGGGGGATAGATATATGTCTGTGACCAAACAGTTGTTGTGGAACAGTCCTTGAAGAGGGTAACTCCAGGAGAATGCTGTCTGAAGAGCTTAGATTGAGCATGGAATTATATCAGGTGATGTGGTTTGATAAATCTGAGGGCCCCAGGCTGTGCCAAGTCACTGTACACAGCACTAGTATTCACTCATGAATCTGTCTAGATTTAACCCAGTGAAGCTGCAGCCTCTTGTGTCACACATATGGGATTCATTTCACCTTAAACCTTGAGATTAAAATAACTCTTCTAATCCATATGCTCACCATAAGAACTCATCAGCAAAAGGAGACTTCCTTCCCTTCCCTCTTTCAGCCTACACCAGTTCCACACATAAAACGCCTGTTGCTTCAGCGTTCCTCCTTTCCCCCCCACATTCGAGCATCTTCCGATGACACAAATGTTATTTGCAGGAGGGACGGGAATTTCTGATTCTTAATCATGAGAGTCTCTTTTTTAAAAATGTGCTGTGGAACAAAGGAAAGGAAGCCCACTCCTTTGTAATGCCAGGGAAGGGACATTCGCAACCAGTTATCCTCTTTATCTCTTGTGTTGACTCAGTATCCTGAACAGCTGCAGGATTTAACCAGAGGTAACAGAAAGGCAGCACATTTTACAAGGCAATAATCCAGTTCCTGAGCCCCCCTGCCTACAAAGTAGATGTTGAAGTAATTTAGCACAACCAGGGAGCTAAACTGAATGGCCACTCCTCTAGCACATCATAAATAATATCTGAATTTCCTGCTTCCTTTTTCACACATTTATTTTCCTTTACATACACCACTTCCTCGCTGTTATTAGCACCATGACCGGTATGTTATAGATCAGTTCTTTTGATTAAATGCCATGCCACTTCCTATATGTTGATTTTTTTTTTAAAGGATTAGACATACAGCTCTGTCTGTGGTAATTAACCATGACAGCACAGTGAAGCTTCCATATGCAGAGGCAGGATACCTTGGAACATGAAATACAAACATAAGGGCATTGGGTTGGCCACTGTTGTAAACAAAGAGCTGCACTACACTGAATTTGCCTAGCTCTAGCTAGACAATTCTTCTGTTCAGGTATCAAGCATGGTAATTCCTGGATTAGAAACTGAGAGGTAAACAAGATGCCACATGTTTTAAGATTTAACAGGGAAATGGAATGATCAAGCTGTTATGTCTGTTCAATAATGCCTCCAAGTCAAATTCAAAATCTGTTTATTGAGAGCTCAGCCAAATAGCAGTTAAAACACATTTCTACAGCTGCATCCACTCCTGCTTCCTACATCTGACTTATATACACCTCTTCTCATAACAACAGTTCTCTTAAAGGAACATACACAGCCATGCTCCCTCTAAGCTGTGGAGTCCTGTGAGCAAAAATTCTATTTTGTGAGCTACTGGCATTAAAGTTGTGCGTGAGTGATTTGGTTACTACATAAATTAGTTTGCTCTGGAGCCATCCTTCCTGAGCTAAGACAAAAATGTGTGAGCTGAAGGCTAAAAAACTGTGAGTTAACTCACATTTCCCCCCTTTCTTAACACAAAACATAGTCCTTTGTCCAGCCAGGTGGTCATCTCATTCTTGCTTCTTCTTTCTCAACTGCTACAGCAGATGGTATATCTTGAGGAGATGATGATGATGGTAATATCTATATCTAAAAGTGCCAACTGAAGACCTGAATCGACCCTATAATGATCAGGCCCAACATCATTTTGGATTTCTGGCAACAAAAAAGAATAATCAGGTTCCAAACCAGTTTCACTCCCACTAGAATACATGGGTACCAAAATGGGAACCATTCCATACACAGCCATCTGACAATCTATAGGTATATGGTCCTTTCTTCTCCAGTCTTAAGAGGGCGAGGTAAATTTATGTTCTCTCTTCTGCAGAATCCCAGGTCTTCTTTTCTTTTTTTGTGAGTATTTTGTGTGTGTGTGTGTGTATGTGTGCATGCCTAAAAGTCATGGTTGATTTCTGGCAACCCATAGTGGGGTTTGGACATTTCAGAGAGGTTGCTTACTATTGCCTGCCTCTGCGTCCCAGCCCTGGTATTCCTTGGAGCTTACCTTCCAAGATCCGATGAGATTAGGCTGGCTTGGGCTATCCAGGTCAGGGCGACACCAGGTCTTCTTACTCTAACAAATGAACCACATTCAGACTTAACATCCTTAGCATCCCTACATTTATCTGTGCAAGCCTTATACTTCTCTTGCTTCTCAACCACTCTTTCTCTCAAATTAGATTCTAAGAATACATCAGACCTTGCCTTTGAAAATCCAAGAACATTTAATTTAGTACACATCTGTCTCTCATGTAATAATTCTGCTGGTAATCTTTGAGTTGTAGTATGTCATGTTGCCCTATAAGCTTGCAGAAAATTAGTAGTAAAAGCAGTCCATGCCTTCCCTTCTAGTTTAACTGTCTGCAAACTATCTTTCAAACTATTAAACTGTTCAATTTCTCTATTTGCTTGTGGGTAATACACCAACAACCTCCTCTGTATAATATTTTGTACCTCAAGAAAAGTTTCAAACTCCAAAGAAGTAAATTGGGCACCATTCTTAGAGATT
>NW_015168091.1:97041-133395 GCF_001447785.1 Gekko japonicus | reverse complement strand
AGCAGCAGAAGTACTTTGTGACATAAATGCTATCTCTGGCCACTTAATAAAACAATCTATTAAGGTAACAGCATAACGGCACTCAATGGGGGCAGTACCAAAATGTTCCATAATATCAATTGCAACCTTTGCCCATGCAGAATGTGGAACTGGAACTGGTAACAACTCTGAAACAATTCCCTTTATGTTATTAGGCCATATATTCATCAAAGACCCCTTAATTTCTGGTTAGATTGGGCCTGCTAAACATGCATCTTGGAATTTCTCCTGTGTAACTGCAACTGGGATACCTGAGAGAAATGCAACAGCTTCTACATCCTCTTCTGACAAAATGTCTTGAAGACGGCAAGGGTAGCTGAGACAAGCAATCATTTTCTGTGCCTGGTTTATATTCCATCTCATAAGTAAAAGAAAGCAACCATGCTTACCAACTAGCAATTCGATTCCCTGCCCCTCCAAATCCATTTGATGTCAACAACGTTTTCAGGGGACTATAATCAGCATGTAATCAAAATGCATGGCCCCACAAAGAAATCACCCACTTTTCTGTGGGCCAAACACATGCAAGTGATTCCTTTTCAACAGAATACTTCCTCTAAGCCTGAGTTAAGTGCTCTTGACACAAATGTGACCATCCTTTCCACCTTATCCTTATGGAGCTGAGTCAACACAGCTCCCACTCCCCATTCAGAAGCACCAGCTGTCACAATTATAGGCAAAGCTGGACTATGAACAATCAAACCTTTTACAGTATCAAAACTGGCCTGAGCCACAGGTGATCATGCCAAATTTACACTTCCACTTAAGTGGTTCAATAACTGAAGCATAATTAGGAATAAACTTTGCCAATTTGTTATGTCTATTCAAAAATGCCCTCAAGACAAATCCAAAATCTGTTTATTGAGATCTCAGTCAAATTGCAGTTAACACATTCTTCAGCTGCATTCACTCCTCCCACTTCATACATACGACTTACATACACCTCTTCCCATAACAATGGTTCTCTTAAAGAAACATACACACACCTGCATCACACAAACCCAGTGGGATTACATAGTGACCACGTTTCAGAAAGGAGTCCAGATGAGGTAGACTGACCAACATTTTAGTCAGATATTCATCCATTTTTTTAAAAGCATCTAGTTTCAGAGGGTAACCATGTTGATTTGCAGTAGATTTGAGTCCCATAGCACCTTGGAGACCAACATTACCCTGAAACTCTTGTTGGTCTCTAAGGTGTTCATGGACCTGAATCTAACTGTTAAAACACTTCTATATCCTTCCTTACCTCTTCAGACTCAAGGTTGCTTTCAATGAGATACCAGGATGTAACGATAGAGAACACATCAGTCCAATTCACAAGATTTTAGAAATTCACAGATTAAAAATATTCAGATTGCCAATTTAAAAGCACAAAGAATTTTTAAAAACCCACACACAATCAAAAACACAGAGAATTTAAAATGAATCCAAATCCACCAAAACAATTTAACCTTCACCAAATGCAAGAAGATCAAATCAGTCAATCCTAAAAGAAATCAACCCTGACTGTTCCCTGGAAGGCCAGATAATGAAAATGAAGCTCAAATACTTTGGCCACCAAATGAGAAGGGAGCACTCACTGGAGAAGACCCTGATGCTGAGAAAGATTGAAGGTCAAAGAAGACGGGGACGGCAAAGGATGAGATGGTTAGACAGTGTCATAGATGCAACAAACATGAAATTGAGCAAACTTCAGAGGACGGCGGATGACAGGAAGGCCTGGCGTGATCTGGTACATGGGGTCGCGAAGAGTCGGACTCGACTGTGCGACTGAACAACAACAACAACAACAACAACTGCTCTCTGGAATAAAGCTGTTGTACATGGCTTCCTAAATGTAACCAGTGAATGTGCTCTCTGCAACCACTCTGGCCAGCCATTCCAAAGGACTGGACCCACAACAGAAAAAGCCCTAGCTGTTGCCATATGAAGAGTTCTAAGACAGGGTGACATAAAGAGAAGCTGTCTTAAACAACTCTTTTTCAGGCAAGATGTTACAAACAAACAAAGGAAAAGGAAGCTGTTTCAAGACATGATGTATGATCCTGGTGTAGCTGGTGTTGGAAGCATCGATAAGACAAATAGCTGATGGCTGGCAACCCCAGGAGCTTTTGGAGATCAGGCCAGGTTCTGCACATACCATGCAAGGGCACTTCTGGTCATGTGGTTATTATAGATGGCTATTATGGCCACTGGGACTGTTCCAGGTGGGCCAACAGCCTGCCTCCCAGTGCTGAGAAGGGTGGTGTCCACCTTAGCCAATCCACACACAGCACATGGAAGGCAGCGCCGAGGTCAACTAAACCATAGTGGAGTTGGCCCGGCTAGGCAGGCAAGGAGGTTCTTACTTCCTTCCTCATTTGGGGGAACAGGGATAGGGCAGGCCAAAGGTGAGGCCATGGTGGGCCAAAGGCTCCCCCCCCAAGTCCCCTACCGCACAGAGAGCAGAAGTATGCACCACTCCTGCCCTGTCTCATGGCTGCTATAGTTATTATGAATTTTATAAAACCCAGAAAAACAGTGAAAGTGGCACATCAAGCACCGTGTCATTTTTACTATGCATGTCCCTGGAGTGAATCCAAAGCCCTTCCCAGGGCAGAGACACTCAGCCAAATAAATCACATCTAATAAGCAACACACAGCTCTGGCAAATGTTCCTTCTACAGCCAAGCGACCTTTATTGCTCTGGGTGAACCTGCTTCACTAGGGAATGGGGGGGGGGGTTTTGCCATAAAAGTTACAATCCAGTAACTACACACTGATCTGGAACTGCATTCTTGTGGAATTGCTTCTAAAAATATGAACATGCCCTGACCTGGATGGCCCAGGCTAGCCTGCTCTCAACAGATGTCGGAAGTTAAGCAGGGTCAGCCCTGGTTAGTACTTGGGGGACTACCAAGGAAGTCCAGGGTTGCAGTGGCAAACCACCTTTCTCCATCTCTTGCCTTCAAAACCCTACAGGGTCACCTACTGGCTGCAACTCCATAGCAAAAAAAGTAGACAGTCAAGATCTTCTTTGGATACCCTGCTCTCTGTCCACCTCTACTCCCTCAGCTGACATGGGCAGTGATAAGAGATTCTTGTGGCATCTCGGTTGCGGAATGGTGCAAAGTGTTTCAAGCCTTCCGCACCAGGTGAAGAATATTCGCTTTCACTACCTGACAAAAAAATAAAAATAAAAAAACCTTTTTAAATAATTGCATCTTAAGTTTCCCTTAAAAGAAAATCTGCCCCACCGAAATCAACAGAAAGACCCGTTTCCATACAAGACGGTTCCATTTCACCCTGGGCGCATGCGTCTGAACCCATGGTTCTACTGCGGCACGCTACATGAACGGCGCATGCGCTGCTCTTCTCAGTCGTCCAACTCGCCATCAGAGCCTCACCTTGGTTTTTGGCCGGTCCAGCCGCGGTGGAGGCGGGGCTAATGGATTCAAAGCGAGTAGGGGGTGGGAGGTGCTTGTTTGGAACAGCGCAACGTAAGAAATCCAGTGCGCATGTATAGGCAATTTTCTCCTCCCTCTAACGTGCCGACTCTGGCCGCTTTGAGTGGTGCGCGGCCGCGCATGCGCCTCGAAGAAGCGGCAGAAGAGGGTTTTAGCTCTGCCTTTTCCTTTCATCCGCGCGTTCAAGATGGCGGAGTACGACTTGACGACTAGCATCGCTCACTTCTTAGACCGGCATTTGGTCTTCCCGCTTCTCGAGTTCCTTTCCGTCAAAGAGGTGAGGGTGGTTCCCGCCTTTTATGACAGCCTGGGAAGGGGCTGAGCCTCAGGGCTTTCTTCTCCCTACCGGTTCTCGGGGCCCTTCTCTGGCCTCGTTCGCGGAGTAGCGACGGTAAAGGCAGTGCGCGTGCGCATCTCCTTCATTCTGCGCCAATGGCTGGGAAGCGAGATGGATTGACATTCTAGTTCGTTTAAAAAAAAAGATGAGAAGAGGAATGTGGAGAGCTTGTTTCTTTTTCTTTTTGCTTCAAAGACAGCCGTTGGGAAGACTTGCTCAGTACTAAAGTTTTAAAGTAGGGGTTTGCAACGGAAGTGTCTCTGCACGTGTGCAGAGTGCTATTATGAATAATGGCTATTTTATCACGGTTTGGCTTAATGCAAATAGAATACAAACACAAATGCTTGTAACTGATGTGGACAGCTATACAGGAATGAGTGTGTGTTGTTTGTATCCTGCTCTGGGAAACTCAAATGCTTGTGTGTTCTTTTGTTTGGTTCTAATGAAAGATACCCTTTGGCTTTAGTGTCTAAAGTATTGCTTTGGATTAGTGTAAATACCTTATAAACTATTATTGTGATTCCAGTGGAATAGCTATGTCGGTCTGTTGCAAAAATACTAAAAAAAAGTGTCTTGTGACACTTAAAAACTAAGACAACTTAAACTCTACCATAAACTGTTTCCTGTTGACTTCATCAAATGCACGAACTCCACATGCACAAGATGAACTTGTACTGAAATCTTGTTTGTAACTTTTATGTATAAATCTTTTAAGTACAAACCTTTTAAGTTTTTAATATGCTACTAGTTTTATCATTGTGCTGTATGATCAATCCCATTAAAATTGTTGGAATGTTCATTGAAACATATTTACATGTGTGTAGGCCTTAGGAGATCAAATGTAGCAAGGAATAAGTTGCCTTGTGAATCGATTGAATTAGAAACAGAATAATTGTGTATTTTTGGAGAGGCACATACATTTATTTACTTGAAATATTTATTGGTTGCTTTTTTCCCTTGTAGAGTTCAAGGCAGTTTGCAGTATTTATAAAACATAAAACCAAAGTTCAAAATCAAAAATTTAGGACTACACAGTCTTAAATTAAAAAAAAACCCCACTTTTCAGCTGCCTCCTAAAGATTGAAAGTAAGTGGGCCAAGCGCACCTCTCTGGGTTTTTTCTATAATTGTGGGGCTGCCACTGAAAAAGCCCTCATGTACCCACCAAAGGAGCATCTTTGGTTGATGGAGCAATTAGGAGGGCCTCTCCATGTGATCTTAATTCCAGGGCAGAAATATATGAGAAATGGTTCTTCAGATGCCCTGGTCCCAAGCCATGTAGGGCTTTAAAGGTCAAAACTAATACCTTGAATGGGCTTGCACTCAGATTGGTAGCCAGTGTAATTGCTGTAATATTGGGGTCACGTGGTCTCAATAGCTGGCCACAACCAGCGGCCTAGCCATTGTGTTCTGCATTGGCTGCAGCTTCTACATACTCTTCAAGGGTAGCTCCACGTAGAGTGCATTGCAGTAGTCCAGTCTAAATGTAACAAAGGCATGGATCGCTGTGGCTAGATCTGGCTGACCCAGGAACAGAGGCAGCTGACATACCAGCTGAAGCTGGGTGAAAGCACTCCAGACTACTGCGGCCACCTGGTTTTCTCTGCCCACCCAAGCTGTGAACCTGGGCTTTTCAATCCATCCAAGACAGGGGATATCTGAAGCCTTTCTGCTAACCCAGAGAACCTCTGTTTTGTCAGGATTAAGTTTCAGCTTGTTCACCCTCGTTCTGCCCATAACTGACTCCAAGCTAGTGGACATACGCTAGACCTTCTATACTTGTTGAATTTACATATTCTTTTTATTGTACATAGCAGTCTCGTCTGCAAAAGCTGTTTTTTAGCTGTTGAAGTAGTTCCTTCCAGATTTCCTTCGCTTTCGAACTATAGCTTTGGAATTGAGCATAATTTGGAGAGTGCTTGGCAACTAATAAAGTGTGGTCTTAGTCAATCACCCTTAGTTTTGCTTCAGTAGTTGGTTTTTGCATAGCATTTTGTCCCTCAAATTAGGACGGTCTTTAATTAGGCTATCTGATTTCGAAACAGCTATTTGGATTGGAGAGCTGGGTAGAGCAGATGCTAACAGCAGAATCTTAAACTAGACACATGCTTAGAAAATCAATAGGTTTACAAGGTTGTAAAACTTTGTAGGTAAGGTAATTCCTCTGCTACTCTAGATAGCCTTAAATGAGCCCCTTTCTTTCATTTTAACCCCAAAATATAGTAGTAGTAATAATAATAATAATGTATAATAATAACTTGACAGAGTTGTAAAAATTATGACAATGCTTGAAAGAGCTTTGAACACACAAAAGCATTAGATAAATATTATGTATTCTGTTTAAAAATTTAGTGGGTAGAAAGTTTTTCAAAAAAGAACATTTTCTGGTGTTGTGTGTTTTGGTAGAAAATTTTCTGTCCTGCATATGTGTGTGTGTGTGTGTATAGTCTGTTTATCTGTGATGGCTGTTATGCTGCAAATCAGTCATGTTAGATGGGATACATTTGGTATATGAAGCATGGACAGACACCTTATACTTACCTTTTCCTGCTAGCGTTACTTAAATTTTGCTAACAGTATTTTAAACATTATTTAAATTTGAATCAGAAATTTTTCAAGGCGATTTTCCTGAGAAAATGCACATCACTGATGAAAAGCAGCTCTTAAAATAATAGTAGGTAAATTAAAAGTATATATAACACAGCACTCATCTGACCAAGTGGGCTGTAACTCACAAAAACTGGTGCCACACCAGTGTCAGACTTTTTGTTGTCTTGGCTACCGTTCAAATACAGCTGCCTTTCTAGAATTGAAGTCATTCTGAGCCTGCCAAAGAGTGCTTACAGAGGATCTGGCAGTGGTTTTCCAAACAAATGTTAGTGGTTTCCAGTTTTTTATCTTCTGTTTTATCTTTTAATCTTTTTACCTGTCTATATTTTGACTTCCTGCAAAGATAGATGCAGACTTGAAAGCAGAGAAGTGCTTCAGGCGAGTGCCCTTTAGTTAGCTGACTTACATTGGTGAACATGTGCAAATATTTTGAATATCTCAGATTTACTTCTTTACCAATAAAAGTTGGTTCCGTAAAGCATTTATAGGCCATGAAAAATATATTGCATTTTAGATTAAAACAATTAAAAAACCTCTATTGTGCTTGATTTGATCTCATCATGTTGAATCTGGCTTCTTAGATTATTTAAATTGAAATTGTTTCTGGTATTTGTTACTGTGAATGACCATATACTTCAGTGTGATGAAACAAGATGGAATATGCGGTAGAGATCTCGGGCAGTGCCAAGGTCTACTGCATTTAGATGCCGCATCAAGCTGATAATAAGCCTCAGTGTGCAAGAGCCTGGATTTTTGTCATTTTTACACACTTGCCCCTCACTTCACTCCCTCCAGCCAGTCCTGGCTTGAAGCTCATTCCCAGTATGCATGCATGTGCTCAAGTTACTCCACGGCCCCTGCCACACGGCAGAAAAAACCCCGGCCAAAGTGTGGCTTTTAAAAGCCGCACCAAAATAGAGATGCCGCAGCGGGATTCCACGGATCCCCTGAGCCGCGACGCATTGCTCCCAGGCACGATCAGATGCCGGGGAGGAAGAGACGATCGGGAGGGGGAGGCTGCTGAACTGCACATGTGCAAGCATGCGCAGTTCGGCCGGGGGGCGGAGATGCGCCGGCGGAAGGACGCGCCGGCGATCCCACGGCCGGCATTGATGCGGCCTTTCGGACAGAACCACCTAGGTAGGTGGTTCTTTTTTGCTGTGGAGTTTGGATGGAAGGGGCGGATCGAGAACGGTCGCGGTACGCTTCCCAGATGTTGCTGTGGGATCGCGCCCGTTTGCTGCCCCCTGATCCGTCCCTCTCCCGGCCCAAAACCACTCGTGTGAACGGGGCCCACGTTAGGGTTTTTTTTCTGCCACAGAGGGCTTAATTCAGGTGTAGCATCCCAGTTTGCTGGGCAAAATGAACCCAGTTAGGCCGTGACTCGGAACTTGAGTATCAGATGCAACCAGTGCCCATCTGAACCCAGGCTTCCTTTGTTGCAGTCTGCATGAGATGAAGTAATATGGCATAAGAGTGCAGCAAAAAGCCACCCGCGTGCACATTTAGATTTAATGTTGACTTGATATGGTATCTGAATCTCTTAGTATTTAAAAGGTACAGCACCGTGCTTGGTGGTCTTAAAAAGTTTTACAAAGCTATATGACCATTCAGCAAACTTAACCATAGATCATGGGCATGGGTAATAATTTACCTTAAAACATCAGTTTCTTAAATCAGAAACCCATTATACACATTTACTATGTTTTCTGCTTCAGATATACAATGAAAAGGAATTACTTCAAGGAAAACTGGATCTCCTTAGTGATACCAATATGGTGGATTTTGCTATGGATGTCTACAAAAACCTTTATTCTGATGATATTCCTCATGGTAAGCTTATTGGACTATAAAAAGAACTGAGGCATGGTCTACTGAAAATAGTAAAGCTTCTAAACCCAAAATATTATCTACTGAACGTTACTGTTTTCTCAGATTTCGATTGACTGTACACTGAAAGCCTTTGCTCAAAACTAAATATATCCATTATGGCCAGCCTCTTATTTCACTTTTACTAATTTCCATAGTTTTGGTTCTGTTTCTGTGTAATTTGTTGTGGATGGAGAAGAATTGCCAGCACAGCAGTTATAATTTGAATTAATTTAGTAAATTTAATCTGAATAGGTCTCCAGGGAGGTGGCATGCAAATTCCCTAATTAAATAAAATAAATGTAGATTAATTCCCAGTGCTTGATTATCTTCTATTTTGACCAAGAAACAGAGCTCTGGATGAGGCTATGAAGATGCTGCTGGCTTATTTAAAATACTTTTATCTCATTGATGCTTTTTAGTAGTTCCAGTGAAAAAATTGTCATTTGCAGTATGTGTGTGCGCGTGGTCTGTTTCTTTGTCCAGCCACTGAGAATACAGGGACAGAGAAACAGTTTACTACCATGCCAGTAAAATTTCCGCAGAGAGAGGAGATTGTATTTGGATTGGAGGAACACGAAGCAGGCCTACATTTGGAAGAGCAATCATGGCCTTACTTCCTCTCGCACCACCAGGGGCAGTGGCCCCCCCATAACATAATGTTGGGAAAGTGCTGGATTTCTCTTCTGTTCCTTCCCCTATCTGTCACTCATGGAGGCTCCTTTACATACACATTACAGAAAATTAATATTAACCAAATGGCTTTTTCCCCTTTCTGCCTCTTAATTACAACTTTCCCTTCAAGCAAGGAATATCTCATCTGTACCAGAGTACTTTTTGTCAGGCAAGTCATGGTTCTTGGATATAGACACAGTGGGTTGTGAAAAGACTTTATGCACGTATTTTGTTTTAGTGCTGCTCTGTGGCATACTATTAGGGATTCCTGGAAAAACCTTTCTCTATGCTTCTAGCTGTTTATCACTAGTGGGTCTGATCAGGCGTTCGCTGATCTAAAATCTTGCCAATGAAATTTGTTTACTCACTTATCACTAGTGGGTTCAGACCTAATCACTTATCAGACTAGTGGGTTCTCTGATCTAAAATCTTTCTGTTAACCTATTTGCTCACTTTCCCCCCAATGTGCATATTAAGTTACCTTAAGCTTTAGTGTTTCTGGTATGAAAATTTGAGTTTCTAGAAGACAATGTTCAAAATGAATTTTCTTTTCATGTGCAGACCCCATGTGCAAACTGAATTGATTACTGTTTTAAGGTTGGAGTTTCATGGGCCTGTGTTTTGACTGACTTTCTCCTAGTATTCCTAAAGTTTGTTAAACAAGAAATTCTGTTGAACTGATTGATAGTGTTTTGCCAGTTCCAGGTTAACCTATTTTAAAAGTGTAATTGTCTCACACACGCACACAAATCCCCAGGGCACTTATTGTTGGTCTTTAAATCACTTTTTGATTTTTTTAAAAAAAGTTGCTTGAGATTCTTGTTGACCTTATTAAGTGCATTTTTGGCTATATTCAGCTAAGAATTTCCTACACCTTACCGAAATAAATGAGTTGAAAATCCAGAATACTTGGTGTTATTCCATCCTAGCAAATCATTGCTGACTTTGTAGAGAAAGCTTAAACATTTTACTTCTATGCTCAGCTTTGCGTGAAAAGAGAACCACAGTTGTTGCACAGCTGAAACAACTTCAGGCAGAAACTGAACCAATTGTCAAGATGTTTGAAGACCCAGAAACTACCCGGCAGATGCAGTCTACCAGGTAAGCTTTTGGATGCTGCCTTCCCTATGCTGTAGAAATAAATAATTGTGGCTGGTTGAAGTGCAATCTTGCTGCTTCATCTCAGTTAGAGAATTTTTTGTTTTCAGATGAGGCAACCCACGTTAAATGACTCAATTGCTAGGCCTTGTATGAGGGTCCCTCCCCCCCCCCAAGAACACTGAACCTTCTGTAAATTTCTGTACAATTTGTGTCACTTGATGAAAATGTAATGTGTAATTTTTTAAAGTTATCTTACTTGAGAAGGATGTATCCATGCACCATGTGTGAAAAGTGGAGACCATCAGATTTGTGTCTTGAAATCTCCACATTTCTAATCTGATATTATGAGAGGATGGTTTGTGGTAGCTGATCATGTACAGGAGCATGTTACAGTCGCATCCTAGCTTGCTGGAAGTCCAAGCCTATCTTGCATGCATACTAACCACAAAATGTGTGTGTGTGTAAAGTGCCATCAAATCATAACCAGCTTCTGGTTTTCAGCTTTCAAGGCAAGTGAGAAGCAGAGGTGGTTTGCAGAGTCTTCACAGAGTCTTCCTTGGTATCTCCCTTCCAAGTAAAGACCCTGCTATGATTCTGAGATCTGATGAGATCAGTTATACCATGCCACCTTCCCTCTATCCACAAAATAGCTCGCTAGAAGAAACTGCTGCCTCAATGCCATTTCACTTCTGGGCTGTCAATTATAGAGAGTCCAGTGTCATCACCAAAGGGGGTTGGAGTTGGCCAAGGAGAAGACCGTTTCTGATCTGTAGTCTAGAACAGCAAGGAATAGATAGCTCAAAGGACAGAATAGCATATTGTACACAGCAGTGAACCATTTGCAAGCAGAAATCCTCCCCTACCCTGTTCTTGTCTTCTGAGACACTTTCTGTCTCTACCTTCCTATTTTGTACACTTGGCAATCAGAGATGGGCGTTTGAATTCAAGGCTTAGATCCCTGGAAAGCTATATTATATAAGATAATTAAGACCTGGATTAGAATCTTTTAAAATATAGATGGTGTGCAGCTTGGTACATTGAAGAATGAGAATTTTTGGTAGCTTTCAGAAAGTGATTTCTGCCTTCTGCTTGGATTTCTTTCAACAGTTTCTATAGGAAAAGCCTTGGTACAGTTTGTTAGGCTAGTATGCTTTTCTCTAAGGTGCTTTCTTTTAAGTAGATCAAAGTATATCAAAGCTTCAAAGTGCTGGTTCTTACCTATAAAGCCCTATATGGCTAGGGTCCAGCTTAACTAAGGGACCGCCTTTCCCCATATGTTCCCCCAAGGGCACTACTGTCTGGGGCAAAACATCTTCTGGTTGTCCCAGCCCCTAGAGATGTTAAATATGCTGCGACTAGGGTCAGGGCTTTTTCGGTGGCGGCTCCTATCTGGTGGAACGAGCTCCCGGAGGAGATCAGGGCCCTGCGGGACCTTATGCAGTTCCGCAGGGCCTGTAAGATGGAGCTCTTCCGCCAGGCTTTTGAGTAGGAGCCGCCACCGTCACTGTACCACCATCGCGTTGCCATTTTTGGTGATGTGAACTGGCCTTGGGAATGGAGAACGGACAGAGTGCAGACTGATCAAGAAGAGACAGTAGTACCTTCTGAAACATTGTCCTTGTCTTGGATGATATATTGTTGTGAGCACCGATTTTAAATGTAAAATGTAACTTGATTGTTCTGTTTGGTTTTATTGTTATGTATGGCATTTGCCTCTTGTTAGCCGCCCTGAGCCCATGTAGAAGGGCGGGATACAAGTCTAATAAATAAATAAATAAATCATTTTCATTTGCTTCGTAAAAATGTACAGTTAAGCAGTTGGGAGCAGTCTCTCACCGTTTTACATTTACAGATCTCTAAATTTCACTCAGATTAATCTAAAATAGACCTGAAGCTTATTACATTCCTAAGTCTTCATCATCTGAAATTTAGTTGTTATATTTCTTAGAGATACAACTGGCTCACATAGCATAATTCTTTCTCTCGTGTCAGATAACTGTTAAATTTAGCATCTGTTATAAGAGCTGCTGACGAATCTTCTCACATTAGTAGAACATCCGCAGAATCTTGGGATCCTTTTTTGTATTTCAAAATCAACCTTTTGAAACTTGAAAAGTTCAGGTCGTTGGGAATAAGGCAAGCACCTCATGGTGCTTAAGTTCAAAGGTTGCTTTCCACCAGTGGTAAGGAGGAGACCGTTTTGTCAGTTCCTCCTGACTTTCAATCCCTTCACCTCTCAGACTGTTCTTAAAAGTACCCTTTCTCCAGGAGCAGCATTTTGAGGGATTGGATCTGCCTGGTATGCTTTTACACGGCTGTTCTTTCAAAGAGCTCAAGGGACATACATGCTTCTTCCTTTTGCCTATTATCCTAATAACAACCCTGTGTGATTGGTTAGGCTGAATGAGAATCTGGCCCAGTGTCAAACACTGTGGATTTCACCTGGATCTCCCAGATTCTGCTGATACTCTAACCCCTAGGCAACACTACACTCGCTTTCGGAGCAATAGCAGGAGGGTGTAATTTGTGGGAGGGAACCCCCCCCCACTTGTTTGTAAAACTGATCTACACTGGTGGAATACTACTTTTGGATTCACTCCAGGAATGCAGGGAGTCAGTGTACTTGAAAGGATGTGTTGCCAAGGGGTCACTAGATGTCGTTCCCAAGCTGATATTTTCATTGCTTTATAGAGTTCTTAAATACTCTGTAATGTGAGCAGAGCGTGCAAGGACACTGATTTGTTTTTTAAAAAACTGCTGTGCTGTGATTTGAGGTGGTCCTTCCTGAGCACCAGCTGCTGATTAGCTTGCAGAAGATAAGCAACTAGTTGCATCAAGTCTTACAAATGACCTGCTAAACTGGTGGCAGACTTTTGCACCGTTGGACCTCAGTGCTGCATATAAGGGGGGGGGGGGAGCAAGTGAGTAGCACACCACTGCCGCCACCTCCAGCATGGGTATGCAAGTAGGCCACACCATTTAGTATATTGTCTTTTGCTGACTGTTCCATGTTGGGCACGCCTGCCAGAGCCGTATGTGAACTGACTGTATATTAAATGATGTATCTTACAAGCTGAAAGTAACCACTGGAATTCATTTCCACAAAGATTTTCATGGACACAGAAAACAGGTTGATTACCATGACCAAAAATTGGAATGAATTAGCGTGTCTTCTGGATCTGTCTCTGGAAATTTCTAGCAACTTAAAGCCCTACAATTATAATTCTTCTGTATTACAGGGATGGTCGGATGCTGTTTGACTACTTAGCGGATAAGCATGGTGTAGGTATCAGTTAATTCTTTTAATATCCAGCATTATGAAATATTGGTTAAAATACCTAGCTGTTCTTTACTGAAAAAGAATTAAAAACCGAAACCCAAAAGGCAGAAGTGTGCGGTCATTTCTTAAATCTGTTTTAAAATCATGATGTAGCTTCAGTGGCACACCAGAGAACATGTGGCAGTGTCATAAATTGCATGGGAGTTTTTCAGAGTTGTTTTGTCTCACATTCCTTTGGAGTAAAGGCAGAGCACGAATTCCTCTTGCTCAGCCTGGGTAAAAGTGTGGCTTCATTCATGAAGCCACTGGAAGTGGTTTTGTATCCAACATACAAAAGCAGTTTTCAAGCAGCCACGTTATAGTTGGATTTAGGATTGATCAAGTATTTTAAAAGCAGGATTTTTTTACAAGGTACTGGATTGAATCCAAAGCTCATTTTCTGCCAGCAAGAAAAGGCCTTCAGGGGACTCTCTCTCTATGTGTGTACACCTGTTATGCCAGTCCTCCCCCCACTGCAGCCCCCAATATTGTACTGTTCCTAGAGGTCTCCTGATAATTCAGCAGTGTTTTGGGGAGAACACTGAGCAGCAATAGGGCAAAGAGGTGAGATCCCTTTGTTTCAGTGGAGTTCTGTTTGAGGATCTTTGGATTCAACCTGCTGTAAGCATCAATAGATGTGATACTTAAGCTAATGAATGTGCAAACATGAAATTTGCTTTTAAGCTTGTTCTTGTGAGCTAGTTGTAATACCTTTTAAGTCTTCTAGGCAAAGGTTCTGTAGATGTGGACTAGACACTGAATAGGTCTTTTCTTTTTATTATCCAGGATAAACTAATTTTTAATTTCAAGACCAAACAAAAGCCTTGTAATTTAACAACTAAAGTGTTTTGGTAACTTATAACCTGCACATAGGACTCCTTGTGGAGGTGTCTGTAGTCTTAGCACAGGCCATTAGGAAACGTTTTTGCAGTGGTAGGCTTGCTGCTGACTGCCCCAGGATGAAGGGGTTAGAAGCCGAAGTAGACTGGGAAGTGATTCCGAGAGACACTGGCAGAGATTGCTGGGGCTTGACTCTGCTTGGTCATGGCCACTACCAGCCCTCTAGGGCAGTGGGCCATTAGGCTATTTCCCTGTAAGTGAAATGGCCAGTCCTCTTGCTGGGGCTTGACTCTGCTTGGTCATAGCCACTACCAGCCCTCTAGGGCAGTGGCCCATTAGGATATTTCCCTGTAAGTTAAATGTCCACGCCTGCTAACAAATGATGCCATTATGAAATTTAAAATATAGGCTCCCACCTTCACAATTGCATTATTGGTTTCAAGGAATATTAAGCTCCAGCCCACAGACCTGTAAATTAATCCACAGTAGCTTCAACAGAAGCCAACATCTAGAGTCAGTCCAGTCTCACTTTTCCCTGGGCCTTGTCTCCAGGGAAGGGGCAAGGCAAAAAGAGGAGAGAAGCACTCATTTGAAGAGCAAAATCTGTCCACCAGTGCTGTTGGCATAATTAAGTTTTGATCAGTGTTTAAAAAGCAACCTGCAGACAGTTGAGCACTTTGCAACGCAAGCGGGAGAGTTCTAATAAATTGGCAAGAGTTCAATTGGCACCGAACAGAAAATGTTTTAAAAGGCTCGATGTGATGAATCTCTATCACGTCCTGCTCACCTGGTGACACGTTTCTAGGGACTAGAGCGTAGCTTAATGATAGCCTTGATTCGCTCTGGCATATAAAGCAGCCTTATAACAAGTTAGGCCATTGGTATGTCAAGATGAGCATTGTGTATTTTGACTGGCAACAACTCTCCAAGGTCCAGCGCATCACCTGCAACCTGATTATTTTCACTGGAGATAGAGGGGATTGAGCCTGAGAGCATGCAGAATGGATGCTCTACCGCTAAGCCATGGCCTCCTCCTAAAGTAAACTAACACTTATTTTAAAGTTATGGTACACAGCATCCCCTTTATTAGTCTGATGCATAAAGAAGACACTTGCACAATCACAAAAGGATGTTTCTCACGCTGATTTATTTTTCAGTTTAGGCAGGAGTATCTAGATACGCTTTATAGGTATGCAAAATTCCAGTATGAATGTGGCAACTATTCAGGAGCAGCCGAATACCTCTACTTTTTCAGAGTGTTGGTAAGTATGTTTTATTTTTTGGTCATACATTTAAAGTGTTTCTATGCCTTAAACTGGGCATAAGTATGCATTTGCCATTAATTTCTTCTGGAATTGACAAATATGCACATCTTTTACAAGAGGGTATGCTCCAGGAAAACGTCCTGATCTGTTATCTACTCAGCCTGCCATGGTTGTTTCTGCAGATAATTTTTCCTTTTATCCGGTCGATTCTAGTGAGCTAGTTGGAAATCCAGTAACAGCTCTCTGGTATTAGGAAGGCATAAGCAGGGGACCGGTGAGACTTGCAGGGGGGGGGGGTACCATCCTTCCTTTGGTGGCCAGCCCACCTGCTGCAGCCCTGGGGGAGTGGGGGCTGTGGTAGCTCCCACTTGTAGCTGCTGCCTTGGGCCAACTGACTTGTGGCGGTGGCGGCTCCTCCTCCTATTCTGCCAGCCTCCTCTTAAATGGCATATGAGAATCTTTTCGCCAAAAATGTACTCAGCTGCCGCAGATGCTCATAGATCTGTCAGGTTCAGTGAATATTGAATCTGATAAATAAATGCTCATCTAGAACAGTAATTGTAAGGAAGCAGCTGGTTTGAGGTCTTCATTTATTATGTGTTTCAGCCCTCACTTGTGGAGTTGTACCTGTGGACTAGTTTATTGAAGGAAACCCGGTTCCATTCTGACCTTCAAAATGTCAGCTAAGGTCTTGTTTAGAGCGTGAGGATGGTTCTTCACCATCAGTGTATGTAGGGATGCTTCTTACTGCTCCCCTGTCCTAATAGTTTTTGTCTTGTTTTATTGTTTTACCGCATAAGCCATCTGGAGGCTGTTTGGGTGGGCATTGTAGAGTACAGGTGGAATAAAGAAAATATAGCCTCTAGAGGACAGAATTGCAAACTAAAACTTGGGTAGAATCATGGTGAATACCTTATCTTACCTCTGAGTTTATTTGGTACTAATGCTTGTTTTAAAAACGGCTTTTCGGAAGAATGCTAATGCTGTGAAGGACTTCGAATACAGTTTGAAATCTCCCTATGCCACCTATGTGCAGCCACAGCTAATTTACAAAATGAAGAGTTGACTAATAGGGGTGTGTGTATGGTGGTTATTGTGAGAAGAGATAGTGTTACATTCCTCCCACCCTGAATTCATAGTTGCTGTGTTCAGGGGGCATCTTATTTTTGGTAATCTGCTGCTGGTGAAAATCCAGAAACTTCAACAAATCCATTACTGAAAGCAGGTTACTTTGCAGCACCAAATGAACCTGTTTGGAATGGGGCCCAAGTGACAAGTTGGTGTCTGTTACCAGGACTTTTTGTGTTCCAAAGTCAAGTAAAATATTGGTGCTCAGAGTATCACTATATCAAGAACATTATTCAGTTAGTTTCTCCAGCTTAGCATTCAAAGTGCATTTCTGTTTCAGATGTCAAAAATTTGTGGAAGAAATGCTGTTTCAGGTTAGAGGGAGCCATTACTGAATTTATTTTTCTTATGGCTTCTGGCAGTCTCTCTCTTTTCTTAAACAGTGGCTTAAATATATTAGTGCGTTTGGAACTATGCCTTTAAAGGGATGATTAAATATATTGTGCCAGTTGTAGAATAATGGTTAAATATGTCACTGTTAAAGGCTTGCTGTGAAACTCTGCTTTTCTTCCGTGAGCAAAGATTTGTTTTAAAGGGGTCATTGGGGAAACACAACCTATGAAAGAGCCATTGTAATAGATCTGAGCTTTTTTGCTGTCTGAATGACCTAGTGTAGTTCAGTCCTGTTTAAACTAAGGCAGGCTGACCCCAGAATTACCCTTACTCAGAATGAGCTTGATCAGCTACACTAGAGAGAAAAACATAAGACAGGTTCTGCGCTGTCTTGTCTAATGTAGTAATCAAGTTATTTTTCTTCTGCCACATTTGTTGAATGATCCCTATACTGAGCTTAGGGCCATAGCATGACAATTTACTTACTGCAGTTGCACAGGCTTCTGTCTCCTGCATAAAATATCTTTGTTTGAAATTACACAAGGGTCATTATGTCTGCAGCTATCTTAGTTAAACAGACTTTTTAAAATCTAGGCAATGCTGGCTGCTTGTGTGTGTGTGTGTGTGTGTGTGTGTGTGTGTGTGTGTCCCTTCCTGGATTGTCCTCCTAATTTGCAGCAGTTTTCAGTAGACTTGGTGGTTTTGCTAGTTAAGCTTTAAACCATTTTAAATTAGTGCATGAAAACCCCGGAGGGCTCCAGACTTCACTGCAGGGTTTGGGGCGGTGGGGGGGGGGGATCCTTATTGCTTGCATTGAAAGGTCTGTGCAGAAGCCGAGGCTGCCAGTTCTCCAGGCTTTCTTGGTGTTTTTTTAAAATCTCCAACCGAATCTCCTTGAAATGCCCACTGTTCCTGATTTGTTTCCTAGAAAATCAAAACTGATTTTCCAAATGAAACACAGCTCGTTTTCCTCAAATTGTGGAGCAGGCGTGTCGGTGGCATATTCTCTCTCAACTGGTGCCAGCCAGTCTCTAATCAAAACTCTTGACCTAGTGAAATATTAAATTATTGTGGTTCTTGTAATTGGATTCCCTTATTTAAAACAGGTTCCGTCAACGGATAGAAACGCTTTGAGTTCTCTCTGGGGAAAACTGGCATCTGAGATTCTGATGCAGAACTGGGATGCTGCCATGGAGGACCTCACAAGACTGAAAGAGACAATTGACAATAACGTGAGTGACTTAAGCGCACTGTGGTGTCTAAGGCTAGGAAAGGGGATGTGGAAGATCAGCCAGTGAATCTGTGTGAACATTTTGTGCCCGCTCCCATTTACTCAAGAACTTACCAACACTACCGATCAGAAGTCTTCCGTTTTGGACAACACCTGCAGGTTCTGACAAGTCCGGAAAGTAAGATGAATGGGCTCATGAGTTTACAGCCCTTTAGTAGTTGAGAGAAGATTGTTGGGAGGCTGGCTTTCAGGAATGGCACAGCGGATGGCTAGATACTGCAAATGGTACAAAGTGATGTTGCAAGTGTACATTCTAGGATGAGTTTCTTTTCTCTTCTGATAGCTCTTAAAATATTTCAGCTCTGCTGATGGTAATGAGAAAATAGACCGTGCAGCCAGTTACCCCCTTTATTTATTTATTTATTTTTCACACTTATATCCCGCCCTCCCCAGTGAGCTCAGGGCGGCTAACAGAGGCCAGATCATTAGTCTAGCCATAAGTAAAAACATATAAAAATATAATGAAGCTAACAGATGACACTAGAAGAGAGAGGTAGCTAAGATTGCAGACCTCATGAATTCAGTTCAATAGAAGGTGAAATGTTTATATTTACAAAATGCATATCTTGCCTTTCTGCCCTTAGAAGGGCTACCAAGGCAGCTAACAATGTAAACCATACATGATAAAATTACATTAAACCATTAAAATAACGCCCCTCTCAAACAATACCTCATTAAAACAACTTTTAAAAGTGTTTACAAACATAGTTAAAATACATATAAAACGTAAAACATTGATTAGGAAAGGTGGGATCATTGATGGGGATGCCAGGTGAAATAAAATCTTCACCCACTGGTGGAAGACGGCAACGAAAGGGGACAGACAGATCTTCCTGGAGAGAGAGTTCCAGAGCTTCTGAAAGGCCCATATGAAACCAAAAGAGCTTGTACCAGTTGGTTGCATTTAATACCTTTCCAAAAGGATGGGGAGGAGGGTTTCTTTATGCTATCAGAAGCACATGGTTATTTCAAGAGAGGCAAGGACAAGAGTGTCTTGGAGAGGCTAAGAAGCTGCTGGATTTGGGTGGACCACGTTGAAAACCTCTGTGGCGAGGTTTGGCTGCAGCAGTCAGAAAAGTGGTTTTGTCTTCTGTCCCCACCCCCAGTACTGCATTTAAGAAATCTACTGTTGGGCATACCAGGTATGGAAGTGCATCTTTCTCCAATTCTGGCATTGGAATAGGCGTTCTGTTTAGCTGCTGGCCAGAGGCGGTGACTGCAATTTGCCATAAGTGAGTGGCAAATTACAGAAAAAGCCTAGTCATGTTGGCTGAATCAAAGTTGATTTTCTTGTTTTAAAGCACTGAGTGCTCTTGAAGGCAAAAACTGAAAATGCATTTGAAAATAGAGTGAATGTGTGCCATGGAGTTCTGTAAAATAAATGTCTTTTGTTTTTCAGTCGGTCAGCTCTCCACTGCAGTCTCTTCAGCAGAGAACGTGGCTCATCCACTGGTCTCTTTTTGTTTTCTTCAACCATCCTAAAGGCAGAGACAACATCATCGACCTCTTTCTCTATCAGCCCCAGTAAGTTGTCTTGTGCCTAAAAGCCAACCAACCCCCCCTCCCAAAGAAATGCCTGAGAAACAGATCAAAGTCCAGTCTTCTACACTTGAGGATATTGTCAGCAGGACTCCTTGGAAAGCTACAGTAGCTTACCAGGGTGAGGGTCTGCAGGAACCTGGGCATCAGAGTAGCCTTTGAGTGCCACTGGCAGCCTTGCTGAGCAGCATCTTTTCCCCATTAGCCTGTCAGGGCTGATTTAAAGGTTAATCTTTCACTGGGATTGTAATACATCATGCAATGCTATGAGACTGCAAATACCGAAGGAATTATATATTTCCATTTGTTGTAATTATCGTAAATTTGGAAGAGGCAGTATTTCATAGATAACTTCATCTTTGTATGCTGTCACTGGCATTGTATTACATTTAAAATTTATCAAAGATTTTTTAGAAGTGCAGGCTATCTATTTCAAGTGAAATTAGGGGGTGATGTCAGTGTTGCATGAGGTAATGTGGTAATCCATTGCCATCTTCTGCTGTGTTTCAAGGACATATGAGTCATCTGTTGTAGCTACGGTGTACAGGCAAAAAGTATGTGTAAATAGTTTGTTCTAAAGAGGCCCCCCCCCCACACTTTTCCCAAGTAGTTTAAATTAAATTCTTACTATGATAGCAAGTGCTTTACTTTTGCTTGCTCCCATTTTCCCCATCTATAACTCTTGATTTGAAAGGAAATGGATTTTTGGCATAACAATTTTGAATGCATACTCTGTACCTCCACTGGTATAGAGTACGACGGTCCTTACTCAGCTGGGGCTTGGCCGAGTTAGGAACCTGCAAGTAACTATCTGTAGCAGAGTTCCCCAACGTGGCAGGTGCCATGGTGCCCTCAGGCAATTCTCCAGGTGCCCACCATGTGTTTTAGAAAAGTAGGCAGGGCCTTTGTGAATACAGGGCCAGTGACCGGCTGCCGTAATACAAATAAAGAGGCTTTTTACCTGTACCCTCACCATTGATCCCTTGAGAAGGGTCCAGGATTCTGTAAATGAGACCTGCGATGGGGGCAGAGAAACATCAGAGCAATGGAGGGGATGCTTGGCCCCCACCTCTTGTGTCAACCATTTTGTAGTGCCATCTTCTCTCCTGCTTCAGAATTTCAGAGGTGCCTGCAGGTTCAAAAAGGGTTGGGACCCTGCTTTATGGGAATGAGCAGGGCTTGGAGTTCAAGCATGGGATCCTGTCAGACTTCAGCACCATTCCACTTCTTTTATGTATAGAGCCTCCAGATAGTGTTGGGTGGGTATCCAGTAAGCAAAGTCTTTTCTCACTCCTATATTCCTCTGCTAGAAGAGGGGCCTGGGCTGTTCTGAAATCTAATTTACTTCCAGCTCTAAAATAATCTATTTTTTCCCCCAGGTATCTTAATGCAATTCAAACAATGTGCCCACATATTCTTCGGTATCTGACTACAGCAGTGATAACGAACAAAGATGTTCGGAAGCGTAGACAAGTGTTGAAAGACTTGGTCAAGGTTATTCAGCAGGTAGGAAATAGGTTTCCGTTTATAAAAAAAACCCCACACATTTCGTATCCTTGTGGCCAGCCTGGGATCTTAGGAAGACTACTGCTATCTTCCGCACTATAAGAACATTGACAAACTAGAGAATGAAATACAGGTGTACTTTTTGGGAGCATGTGGATTTTTTCTGAAACTTGGGCAAGGAAATTTTGATGACATGGTCAGACATAAAAAGGCGGTTCACTGCTCTGGCCTATTTGATACTGTAGCACAATAGGTGTTCTAGGGATTGGGAGTTGAAAAGGAAAAAGATAATCCATATGCGCGTCCATTGCTGGTGGCTTGGGGCTTTGGTACAGTGGGCCTAGAGGTGTGACTTTCTGCCAAATGGATACCGCCATCCCAGTTGACTCAGATGAGGTAGGAAAGACTGGAGTAGCGGTGGTATGGATCTGTAATTCTTGCGCGCACACACACACACTACACAAACTATGTGAGATGGACCTAGTAGGCCTGGACTATCTGTTCCCTTGCATCATGGAGACAAAAGGCTACAGGAAGGATGTTACCTTTTGATTTGTAGCCCCCAACAAGTCACTTGACCAACTAAGAGGATGGTGGAAGGGCTCCACTCCTTTCTACTGCTGTGCCTGCTCAGAATCACCCTGAGGTCATGCCCGAACTGACACCCTTGTTCTTTTTACACACACAGACACACACATGAGTCGTCTTCCTATGACAGGCAATATTGTTGGTTCACACTGTTTAACACACGCCAAAGGTGCCAGTGTACTTAAGTCTAAAATGAAATTTGGTTGCATCTTTAGAGCTGTTTAAAACTGAATTGCTGTTGCTAAAAGGATTCTAACAAACTACATTTAGAATTATTGCTTGTACTGAAAAGGTTAGGTTCACAGTTTCGAAGGACTCCTGGACACCTCTCTGTCTAGGTAGGCAGCTGCTGGAGGCTGATGGGAATGACTTGCTCACTGCTGCTGTTCCCGGAGATAATAGACCACACCACTGGGGATTATGCTTTGAGAACATCCAAACTAGGTTATCGGAATGTGTTGCATGTGCAGTTTCTCTTGAAGATGATCCAGAAACTTCAGCTTGGTACAAAACGCAGCACCCGAGACCCAGCCTAAACCTTATCTAACAAATACATAAAGCCAGTCGGTTGGATCCTGCCAAAAATCTCTGCTGAGATATTCCTTCTTACTGGAGTCCAAAACAACCTCCAAAATGCTGCTTCTGGGGAACAGGAGTCCCCCCAGGGAAAGTATGGGGTTTTTTTTTTGGCAAAAATCATCCCCCTCGTTCCATTTCTAGAAATCTTCACTGGATTGGAGTCCCCCCAGGAAAAGTATGGGTGGGAGTTTGGCAAAAATCATCCCCCTCCTTCCATTTCTAGAAATCTTCACTGGATTGAAGCCAGAGCTCTTCTAACAACATTGGCTCCCACTTTGTTTTGGGTGCAATTTAGGATGGTTTTGACCTTTTAAACTCTTAAGTGGGTTTGGGCCCAAAGTATTCAAGGATTCGCCTTGATCCATATTACCCTTCCTGGTTTTCCAAGGTAAGGTCTCCCTGGAGGAACTGCTAGTCTGACATTCCACTCACAGGAGGACCTTTCAGCTGTCATCCCCCCAGTAGTGAGTCCTTTTTACCCAGGAGGATAAGATTGGCATTACTAGAGGTCTTCTGGAAGATGCTAAAGAAACCTTTTAAAATTCTTATTCTGGAAAGCCTTTGAATGAAGCTGACAATTGATTGTTGCCCCTATGGTGGCAGTTCCTGGTATGTTTTGTATGACGTATTTTATTATGAGCTTCCTTGGGGACTTTTACAGGGTAGAAAGGTAGCACACAGATCAGCTAAATAACACAAAATCCTACTCTTATCTGTGCAGGAATCCTATACCTACAAGGACCCAATAACTGAGTTCGTGGAATGTTTATATGTGAACTTTGACTTCGATGGAGCGCAGAAGAAGCTAAGAGAATGTGAATCAGTAAGAATTCCTTGGCAAACACAATCTTAGGCAATTAGATGTATGCAAATGGCTATCATGATCAGTGTTCCCTCTAAGCTGAGTTAGTGTGAGCTAGCTCACAGTTTTTTAAGCCTCCAGCTCACACACTTTGGTCTTAGCTCAGGAAGGATGGCTCCAGAGCAAAGTAATTTATGCAGTAGCCAAATCGCTCGCTCACAACTTTAATGCCAGTAGCTCACAAAGTAGAATTTTTGCTCACAAGACTCCACAGCTTAGAGGGAGCATTGACCATGATCATGATACTAGGTTGGATCCTATGAATCATCCTCCTAACATAGGATCCACCCCTTATTTACTGTAAACTGAGGCATCGCTATAGGATTACTTGAAGTGCCTGAAATAGAAGTTGTGGAAGGAACACGCCATTGGGATTGTGGGCTGATGCAGCTTTCATTGAGAAGAACTTCAGTTTGGTGTAGTGGTTAAGAGTGCAGACTCTAATCTGGGAAAACTGGGTTTGATTACCCACTCCTGCACATGCAGCTGCTGGGTGGCCTTGGGTCAGTCACAGCTCTTTCAGAGCTGTTCTTTCAAGAGCAGTCCTCGAAGGAGCTCGGCCCCACCTATCTCACAGGGTGTTTGTTGAGGGGAAGGGAAGGAAAGGAAATTGTAAGCTGCTCTGAGACTCCGAGTGAAGGGTGGGGTATAAATCCAATCTCTTCTTCTTCAGTTGTTATACTAATAAAATTTCCTGTTCAGAAAAGAAAAATAGTCATTAGACTAATCTTCCAAATGTGCAGTATATTTTTAATTTGTTGTTTCCCCTAAGTTTTTTTGGTCTCAAAATATATTGCATACCTTTCATTACTATACTGAGGGGGCGGGAGTATTACAACTGTTTGGGTGCTTCTTAATGAATGGAGTCACTGGCTCTTGGTAGAACACATCCTGATTGCTAGAAAAATCTGAGAATGAGACACTTGTTCATCTCAAAATTGGCAACTCCAAAGTGTTACCCCCAAGTGCTTAGACTTGCTCCTGTTCCAGCTGGAAACCTGAAATTTGGTACACATGCAGACTCAAAAAAGAGTATTAATAGAAGCTGAAAGTGAAAATATGTTAGACACTTAAAAGAAATGGAGGGGCAAGAGACATGTACGCTTAAGATACTTCTAGTCCATCCAGACAGCTGGAATTTGAAAACCTAGTCAAAACCATTATCATTGTTAAAAACACCTGAAAATTAGACATTTTAACACCAGTCAGAACCTGTTGCATAATATTTTCTCCAAACATGGTTCAGCCAATCCAGCACAGCCAAATTGTTAACATGGGATGGAAAGTGTTCTGTGGCTCCTCCAGGGTTGAATTTGAGAAAGAGGGCACTTCCAGTAATAACAGGAACCATGGATCTCTGTCTACAGCATATAAGCTTCACAATTGTTAGCTAGTACTATAGCCTTACCAAGTTTCCTTCTCTCCCTTGTCCTCCCTGCCATCTCTTAGGTTCTTGTGAATGACTTTTTCTTAGTGGCTTGTCTAGAAGACTTCATTGAAAATGCCCGCCTCTTTATATTTGAAACCTTCTGCCGCATCCACCAGTGCATCAGCATCAAGTAAGAAAAGCTCTACCAGTAATAGAACTGATATTTGATGGCAAAAGTATACATGTGACTGCATTAAAAGGCGATGTGGTCAAGCTGCTTCGATTCTACTTGAGTAAGAAACAAAAGGAATTAGCATACAAAAATGGGAAATTAACTACAACTCATGTGTGTGCACGTGCGAAAGCAGTGGTAAAGCTCAGTAAATGTTAAGATGATCTAAATCTTTAATTAGAAGAATTCTGATTGAAGCAGGTATAAAATCATTTCTGTATAAGATATTCCTTGATAGTGTTCTTCTAGTTTGCTTTGGAGAGGGGTACTTGAGTGCCAGTTCTGCTGTTGCTCCAGTCTTCCTTCATCTTCAGAACTAATTAGAACATTTCAGGGCACATCAAGCAGGTCTATGCAGAGGTAACATATAATCTTTCTGAATAAACAGTAGCCTTCTTCGTGGGACTGTACTACCTCGGCTGTGCACCTGGGTATTGTGAACGTTCTTTTACATTAAATTCTTGATGCATGTGTTAGGGTAGCGCATTGAGGGAGAAAAATGTTGTAGGTCAAGCGTCTGACATGTTAACTTTGGGTGGGTAGGGAAGTTTCAGTGCAAGACAGCCTTTAGACGTATAGCTGCCCCACAGAAATAAGGGAAGGCCATGTTGTGAGGTAGGTAATGCTGGAGCGTATGTGAGGCTCCTGTGCTGATGCTCTTTTACTATCTGTCAAGGCACAAGTGTTAAGATGGAGCCCACTGTTCCACGTTGGGTAGCACTGCAGGTCTGATCCTCTCCGAAGGTTGTAGAGTGAAATTTCTGTGGGGTGGAAGCGGCTGTTGTGGTTTGGGGCATAATTTGATTCAGTAAATTGTTAGCCGCACCCCTGAAACATAGTTTGAGTTTGTGAACTGAGTGAGAATTGGAAAGAGGTATGAAAATTGGAAGAGCTCCTAGTAGTAGACAAATGAGGTATGTGAAGAATTTGTCAGAAAATATGTTCATGTTGCTTCTCTGTGGAGGAAAGCTACTTCATCACTGTGTGCCAACATCATATCTTATAGATTATTATGAAATCTTTTCCCTGCTCCAGTGCTAGAGATGGAGCCAGAATAACTATTTTTTGTATCTGAATTTGCTCTTTATCTTTAAGGATCAAAACATCAACCATTTTACACATGCTCTGTGACAGACTGTATATTTAATACATGTTTTGCTACCAGTCTGCATGGTTTTCAGCAAACGTTTACTACGTTGTCAATTTTTTCTCAGATTTTCTACTGTGAAGTTGTAATGGTCATACTTGGTTTTGTATTAAACAAAAGCTGAAGTGTTGGGATTTTAAATATCAATAAAACACTTTAGTTCACCCAAATAAAATTGTACAGTAATTCTGTATTAGAGCAAGTTCTAGACAGTAGCAGAGAAAATTTTAAAACATTTAATTTGAAGCCCTATTTATTTATTTAGAATATTTCTATGCTACTGCTTCTGAATGCTGCTCAAGGCAGCTTCCAGTAAAATAATATAATAATGCAAGACAACAAGTCATTTAAAAAGAAGCCATTGGACAGAAACAGTGTAAAACAGACTTCAGACCAGATGCTGACCATTAAAAAGGTGGTGAGATAAACCCCCTAATTAAAAGCCTGTGTAAAAAGATGTGGATTGGCCTGGAGACAGTAAAGTAGGTGCCAGGCTGTCCAAAGGCAAGGTGCCACCACAAAAAATGCTCTGTCTCTCACCCACCTCTGAAGGCAGGGGCACAGAGGATAGGGCTTAAAAGGCAGATCTTACCTATTTGGCTGGATAATACAGTTGGCGAAAGTCCTTCAGGTACCCTGCCCCAAGTTGTTCAGGCCCTTAAAGGTAAGAACCAGGACTTTGACTTGTACCTGGAAACAGACAGGTAACTGATACAGATCTCTCAGCACGGGCATGGTAGCATCCCTGTAACCGACCCTTGGCAATAGCCTGGCTGCAGCATTTTGGACAAATTGAAGTTTCCAGGCCATATTCAAAGGCAGCCCCATTAAGAATGCATTACAGTAGTCTAACTTGGATGTGATCAGAACATTGATCACAGCGGCCAGATCATACTTTCCAAGAACGGATGAAGCAGGCATACCAGCCAAAGCCAATAAAAGTCACTACATCCTTCGCCCTTGGTTTGGATCCAGCTGGCCTTTCTGCTGATGAAAAGGGGAGAAAGAGGTCCCCTTTGACACTCCCAAAGGCTATGCTGGGGGTTATGAGAAAAAAGCCATGTAGGATGGGGACTGGGTGAATTTGAGTGGGAAAGCTGACTGGTTGCAACCCCTTGTGCTAAATTGTGGTGTTTTGCTTACCCTGAATTAGTTAGGCCCCTGGCATTGAAGAGATCAGCTTTTCATTTTTCTTGCTGGTTGCAGCATGTTCAACTGTACTCAGTTAGTTGGATAGCTAAGCTACAATATTTGTCCAGAAGTTGTTAACACCCAGAAGAGTAGGGATGTTAGGCTCATGGAAACAATAGCAGAGGTGTTATAGATTCTATTATTATCTTTAGAAATTATTTGAGTTCAAACTTTTTTGAGTTTGAACTGTATTCAGAGGATTGGTACACAGTGTCATAATTCAGTCAAAATTTTTGAAGCCATTTCTACATGGAATTGAAACTACAGAAGTGAAAATTTGGTTTTAGCTTCGAGCAACGTGATCCTGGTTTATTTAGCATCATATTGATTTGTTTAGAACAAGTTTTAATCCCATGTCTCCAGGGACGTGCTTAAGGCAGCTTACAAAATAAGAATAAAAACAAAACATGAAAAGATATTAATTAAAATCCAGTATAAAATAGCTTCAGCCCAGCATAAAATCAACAGTTTCCAGGCTAAAATCGCATTAAAAATCAGATCCTTAATTAAAAGCTTGGGTGGAGAGAAGCATTTTGGTATGGCACCTAAAAGAGAAGGCCATAGGTGCCAGGTGAGCCTGAAGGGGAATGGCCTTCCACAAGCCAGGTGGCACTACTGGAAAAGCCCCGCCCCTGGTTGCCACCGGCCTTATCTCTGAAGGTGGGGGAGGCTCAGGGAGCAGGGCTTGGGAGGCAGGTCTTAAGAGGAGGGCTGGATAATATGAGAGGAGGCAGTCCTTCAGATGCTTGTTTACATACTCCCAGATACATGTGAACAGTTAATGTGAGAGCAAGCCTTAAAATACTGAATCAATAGTTGTTGTTGTTTTTAGATCTGTGGATGAATTAGAATCAGGAACTTTTGAGGCTTGCCTCTGATGCCTTCTGTGCTCTCTTGGTCCCAAGCTGAGCCTTCGTTTCACCCAAGATTTTAACTGAGGATTTCTATTTTTTTTTTAAGCATTCCTGTGGTCACCTTCTAGCCTGTGGACTGCTTTATGGCTCTCATTTTAAGCTGTTGACTGCTATTTTCTGTTGCTTCCATGCTGTGGATTGTTTTTTATGCTGTGGCCGTATGGCTTTATCATACTTTTTTACATGTGTGCTGCTTGAGCAGTCTCTGCAGAAATGGCATCTACACCTTTGTAAATAAATATTTAAAGCTGTTTATATAATATGAATTGCATCCCTGGGGATGCCGTCTTACTTAATGTTGCAAAAAGAGATCTGTCAGACCGAGCTCCTTTAAAACACTTGCTCCTCTTGACTGGGCCAGTGTGTGTGTGTGTGTGCTGTCAACACAGAGATGAAGCGTTTTGTCTCTGTGTAATGCCTTTGAATACTTCAGAGGTTTGTAAACCTGATAGAACAATTGGAAGCCACACTTTCTGAAATCCGTTTCAAGGCAGAGAAGGCCCTGGCACGGGAGAACTCTAGTTCCAGATCTTCTCTCTCCTTCAAAGGTTGCTAGCACATGCTGGTCTGTTACAGTCAATCTGGAAGTCAATTAGTTCCTGTTAGATTAGATCATTGTTTTCAGAATAGTATTATCTGACGCTGTTACTTCAGTGTCTGAATGTTGCTATTCTGGGGAAGGAACATGAATGAATCACAGCAGTCTCATGGAGGAAAGGCCATTTGACAAATGGGCCTTTCTTCTTGATTGGTTATTGTAACCCAGCTGCATTCTAGCCTTTGCAGGAAACGCCCACACACTTGTTTTCAACTGTGGCACAATACCTCTCTCACAACGGGACACATTGAGTGCCAGTTCTAATGAGATATCCACAGCCCCAAATAAACTTGAAATCTCTCGTCTTCAAAGATGGGTGCCTTAAGGCATGAGAGATGTGCCTGATAAAATTGATGGGATAATAATCAGATTTGTTCTTGCTGGCTAAACAGAAAATCAGTGAAGACTGCTTTAATGTTGCATGTAGCATGTCTGTCTGTGCCAACTTCCTCGTTACTATGAACTGAAGTTCTACTTCAGTTTATAATTATAGCTTCCTTGTTACTGAAGTTCTACTTCAGTTTATAATTATAATTAAGCCTGCATATTTAGTAAGTTGTACGTTATCTTAACAGAGGCACCTGGAGAGTTACAGGCTAAGCTGTGGTAGAACGAGAGCAGAGATTGCAGTGGAGAATGGCTTAAAATAGAGTACAGTGTTTTCTCTTGGCTGGATTTCAGGAGAGAATGCGAAGCATTAGCAAAAGTCTGGAAGTTGAGAGTTCTTGAATCTGAAATGAGTGAAGCATCACTGGAGAATGCTGAGAACTCATTAGAAAACCACAGGAAAAACCATTGGCTGAGCGCCTGTTGACAGAACAGCAGCTCTTGACTCTTGCCTTGATCTGTAGAGGAGAAGAAATTGGGATGTCTGGACACAATCCCTGAAAAGATCCAATTGTCACAAATCTTCTGCGTCACACTCAGTCTTGGGAACAAGTGGTCTGACATAGGACATCAAAGGACAGTGCTGTCTGCCTGGTGCTTTATGGCCAGTTGAGTGAAACACTTCTCTCAAAAGATGGCTTTATCAAAAGCTAGACAGATGTTCAGCAAATGAAAACTAGCTCAGATGGTCCTTTTGTAGTGTGTGTATCTGTTTAATGTTGTGGTGAAATTACATAGTTAGCTAACCAAATTTGAATCCTCCTGGTTTCTGGAATATATGATCCTCTTAGAATTCATTGCTCTCAACCAGTCCTCTCATAAAATAAATTTTATCTATTGAAACATCTGATTTGGTTTTAAATAATGCACACAAAATTATTAGGTACTGCGAGTTCCGATTTCTAATGTGTTGGGCTATTAGAGGTTCTTAAAGTGAATCAAGATGAGCCATAAAGTATCTTGGATGAGTCAAAGCGATAACATCAGCTTTCTTCCCCCTGTGATTGCTTCTTCATCGATTTTGTTTTTCGGCTTCAGTGTGTAAATGGAACTAAGCAGATGAGTCTGCAGTAGATCTTAAAACTTCTAGAGAAATTTTGCAGACCACAATTACAAACAGTAATAGCTCACCATTAAGACATATGTCCACGTGGAATATTAATTATACACAAACTGGCACTTGATTTAAAGGTCTGTTTGGTCCTTGCCACACTGGTTTCAGTCTAGAATATAACTAGCTGTTTTATGTGTTAAGCATCACTGAAGTGCTTGATTTACAGACTCTCTCTGATAAGAGAGTCTTCAGGCATCACTGGCTGTTGTGTGAAAGATAAGTGCAGAGCAGCTTTGCTTTCCAAGGAAGCCTTCTTGGTGGCTTCCGACTGTTAATAGAACAAGGCTGGCCATGGGCACTTCCTTTTTAAATAGTTTAAAAATACAGCGTTATGCAGAGCTGGATTGCAATAAGGGGGCTGGATCCCGTGGATCTGTTTCATTATCAGAGGCGCTTTACTGCAGCGGAAAGGGCCTTCCCCCCCAAAGGACGATGTCAGTAGAGAATCTTGGACGGGGCAAAGGCTTCTTCCGCCAGAGGAAGGCGCCTCTGTTAATGGGAAGGATCTGTGAGATCCCGCACAAGACCTCTTCATAAAACTGGCAGCAAAGTTAGAGTTGCCTGTATTCAGTTACTTAGCATATTATCTAATTATTCCTACTTTGGCCGGTATAGATGCCAAACAAAGGTTGAGGCAAGAGCACAGATTTTATTAAAAACATGTTCTCTTCTCCCCCCTCCCCCCCAAAGTATGTTGGCAGATAAGCTAAACATGACTCCAGAAGAAGCTGAGCGATGGATTGTGAATTTAATTCGGAATGCAAGGCTGGATGCCAAGATAGATTCAAAACTGGTAAGCTCCCCCCCCCCTTTTTGTAAAATTATCTGTGTCAGAACATTCTTCAAAATCATTGGGTTGGCTTTTAAAAACTGTGGAGTGGGTTTCCACTCCCATAGTGGATCTCCACTTCCCTGCACCCGCCTTCGCATCCCCCCTGCCACTGCTCCTGAAGATTAAGAGCGTCTTGGGAAGGGTGTGGTATGTAGCGGAAATCGGAGACCTCCCCCTGTGAGAGTGGAAATGCCTTTTGCTGGCGCAAGGGCCGGCTTGGACCTCAGCTGGTACAAGCTGCGAAAAGTCTAAAAGTGCTGTGGCTGTGTTTTTTCTCCAGAGTGCTGCAGCTGCTGGCTTTTGGTGCTAAGAACACAAGCTTTTCTTTTTAATAAGGAGAGCGTGCACCACACCAAGATCTGTACAGGGCAGAGGGCTTCTGGCAAAACTCAACCAATTTATAATAATGTTTTGCAGAGTGTTATCCTTGTATCTCCAGTGGTGTGCTGTGTTAGTGTTACAGGTGGGCCTGCTGAGGCTGTGATACAGTGGCTTGCCTAAGACCACAAAACTATATCGATGGCCCATGCAAGAATTTAACCAGGGACTCGGTATATGAGTCAGAACTCCTAACTGCTGTGCCACACCAGCTCTGAGTCAGTGAATTGCAGCTTGTCTGGGAGGGGCTATGGCTCTGTAGCAGAGCATCTCCTTTGTGGGCAGAAGGCCCCAGGTCCAGGCTTGGCACCAGTCCTTTTCAACTGAAGTAGGTGATATATGAAAGACCTCCACCCTGGAAAACTGCAGCCAGTCAAAACAGATTCTTCTGCCTTTGACAGATCAGTGGCCTGACTTGGTATCAGGCAGCTTCACGTGTTCATGTTTACAGTGTGTTCCAGCCTCTAGCCTATTACTTCATCCTCCTCAGCTTTTTGGTTTTAGCTGTATGTGCCATTGTTGATGACTGACGCCCACCCACCCCCCGGAATGGTGACTGATGAACTGTGGCAGCTTTGAAATTTCTGATTTTGAATGACAGGCAGTCAGCACACAATGCCAGAGTTATTAAGCCCATGCAGTAAGCAGCAAGGGAACAGAGTTTGGAGGCCACCGCACAGAGTTGCTCATACGCTGCCACCAGCATGGGCTGAGACAGCCCTCATGGCTAGAAGGCAGAAGTGTTGCTGTCCATCCCATGGATGCTGTTCACCCAGGCTGGCAGTCCAGTTTGGGGAAGAAAAGGTGCTGCTGTAGCAGACGTTGTACAAGGTGGCAAGTAGGCCTCGCTTGGCACAGCGGGAAGATCAGGGGTGTGATTGAAAAGTCCATGCAGCATGTTCACCATCAGCATTTCTGCAATCCATAAACGGTAAGGAGCAGGTTGGCACGAGAGCTGTGCATTTGGAAACTGCGCCTGTATGCATCCATTGTGTGCATCGCCCATCATCACGTGGGTTGGGAGCAACTTGCAGTACAGTTTGGGAGAACGTACAGATACAAGCTAGAAGACCCAGTTGTGTTGTGGGCACTTTCAGTAAGGACAGAGTTTGGGAGATGACATTTGGGAGATAACTGAAGGAAGCACCAGCAGCACGGCTGGCCTGTAGTACAGCTATAAGGCAGGTCACAGGCCATTCCTCACAGCCAGTGGATTCTGTGTCTCTCTTATCAGGTGGTAACGAGCATAATAATGGAGCTGCGGTGGCTCAAGTAGCACCGCAACCCTAGAGTCGGACTCGATTGGCTTTTGAGCAAGGGAACCTTTACCTTTACTAACGAGCATAAAAGGAGAATATGGGGTGTTCACTGTGGCATTACCCAAGTGTGCAAGTGTGCCTGAACCCACTTTTGATGCCTTCTCTCGAACGTCTAGGGTCACGTAGTGATGGGAAACAATGCTGTGTCACCTTATCAGCAAGTGATTGAGAAGACCAAAAGCTTGTCTTTCCGGAGTCAGATGCTGGCTATGAATATTGAGAAAAAACTGAACCAGGGCGGTAGGTCTGAGGTAAGCACCAAGCGGCCTGGGCAGTCACGTGGGCATTTCGCTAGAATGGAAGGAACTGTGTCCCTCTCAAAGATGTATCTGAGTCTTACATCTGTTGGTTCCCAAGGCATAGCTCATCCCCCCTCACTTGCCTTCCTGTGTCCCCAGTTTAGAGGAGCAGAGCTTCAAACTCAGTATGTGTGTTCCGAGTGGGGTACTTGTCAGGGTTCTGGGGAAAGCAGCCTTGTCAATACGTTCTCACCTTGGTGGCTTGTGCAAAAGGCTCTTCCTCTAGAATTCCACCCTACATGTATGGTCAAGGGATGCTCAGCAAGAGGCCAGATGCAGCTTTGTGCTGAGTTCCAAGGTGTCCTGGCTCGCGTTTTTATAGTGCTCAGAAGAACTGCGATTGGCTCCAGACTTAGTTAACATTTTAAACTGTGTAGGCGTGGGTGGAGGAAGGTGAGGGAGATTTGTTTTTTGATTACGGGGGGGGGGATGTTTTCGTAGGCTTGTGCTGAGGGTAGGGTGTGGGCTTTGGGGCTCTGGATACGAACTAAGCCCCTCCCTTTCCCAACATAGCCTGTTTCTAGCCTTTTAACTGGGGCAGCCATGCTGGCACCCAGTTTGCATCCAGGTAACACGAGTTAGGTTCTGGTTCTGTGTCAGCCTATCTCCAGATGGCACCAGCATTAGGTTTAGTTGCTTTCCTAAGACTTCCACAAACCAGCCTTAGGACTGTAATGTTAATTGCTTTGAAGAAAGATTCAGAAACACCCTGCACACCCTCACTCAGTTTGCCAACAGCAGAGTAGAGTGCCCAGCACTGTCTAGCATAGCTGTAAAATTGAATCTGCTGTGTTGATTAGTTGGAAACACACCTCTCTTGTGTCCTAATCTTCAAATTTGCTTTTTTTCTTTTTAAAGGCACCTAACTGGGCTACTCAAGACTCTGGCTTTTACTGAAACACTTCTGGCGAAGAAAGACAAATTTCCATTCGATAAGGACATACTTTAATTATGTACTGTTTTGAAGAGGGTGGTAATTATGTGAACTTTGCAGCACATAATTTGAATAAAATTGGCTACTTTTAATTGAGCGCTTGTGTATCTTTGTAATTGGATTTATGAAAAGGGGTTTTGTTCGGTGCATTAAAGCTGGATGCTCCTTGAAAGCAGCAAAGATCTAATTTGAACTTTAAGTGACTCCTCTAAACTTCAGTTACAGTTGCTGAAAGGTGTTGAATTGCAAGCCTCCACTGGAGATTTCCATAAAGTATCAGAACTCGGTGTGAACTGATCCAGATTCACCCCTGAATGCTTTTTACTGCTACTTGTTTAGCAGCCTCCCCGTGGATGTAACCTTGTAGTATTTCCAGAGCTGAACTTAAAAGAAGCACCCAGTATTTGGACGCAGCTGCCGTCGTCTTGTGATCCGCTTCTCAGTGTAATCAAGAATCAGCATAGATTTTTGCTGTGGGGCAGTGTGAACTCCTAGCAGCTACTTTTGTACTTGGAAATACAACGTTGAATACACTGTATATACTTGCCCATGTTTCGAAAATTTTGGTCATGATAGCTTAAAAAAGGAACCTTGGGGTGGGGGAATAACGGCAGAATGGCTGAGGGTAAAAGGTTACTTTAGAGAAATATTACTGTGTGATAGGAGGTTATAAAAATTCAAGGTGGGTGAAGAGTGAACAGGGTAAACAAATCGCTCAGTAAACAGTGAGGCAGCAGATTGGGGTGGAACCCCTATGTGTTACAGAAATGGGTGGTCACTACTATGAAATGTGATAAGCAGAATATGTAAAGAATGGGTGTCTGTCTCCAGCCAGGACTGAAGTACACCCTTAGTTTCCATAGGCAAGGCAACCTGGTCTACTTGGACTGAAGTTGGATGCATTACAGCTTAGTGGTAAAACATACACATTGCTTGCAACAAACAAAAAGGCCCTGGTGCGATTGTTATAAATCTCTGTAAGTAGGCTTGGAAAAGGCATCTGCCTGAACTTAGGAGGACTTTCTTCCAGCCAGAGGAAACAAAAACATGATGGGAATATCACTTTTTCTGACTGTGTAAAGCAGCTGATGTTCTATGGCTGACTCGGTCACAAGTCTGACTGGCTACTGTATACTGGGCCATGGTTCAAATCCACCCTGGCGATGGTGCTTTCATAAGGACGTGCTGATTGCAACTCTCTCCTGCTGAGGACAGCGGAAGACAGGAGGGCCTGGCGGGAGCTGGTCCATGGGGTCGCGAAGAGTCGGACTCGACTGTGCAACTGAACAACCTGCTGTAAGTAGTGCACATTGTACACGAGCCGTTTTGTGCCATTCCTGTTAATATTCCAAATAGCAAACCATGGATCTCATTCCTGCCCTCACAACAGAAAAGGCCTGGGCTGGGGTGGATGCCAACAGATGGCTGCCTGACTATCATAGTTGGCACAGAGGGGTGTATGGATGGAGGCAGTCCTTCCAGTATGCGGGTCCCAGATTGTGTAGAACTTTAAAAGTTACAACCAGGACTTTGAATTGAACTTGGAACCAGACTGGCAGACAATGTAGCTGTTTCGAAGTGGGCAACATGTTCCCAGCGGCTGGCACCTGACAATAGTCAGGCTGCTGCATTCTGGACCAGTTGTAGTTTCTGCGTTGTCATCAAGGGCAGTTCCCTGTAGAGCACGTTGCAGTAATCCAACTGCAAATGAATGCAAGTCTGCTTTTGACCAGTACTTTATAGTATTCTTAGGAAAAAATGTGGTTTCTTTGCTATCCTGGAAAAAAGACACTGTGAGGTTTATTGTGTTTCTTATGCCTAATTTTTCCCATCATGCTTCTAAATCTGTTCTGCAGTTTCCCTTCTACCCAAGGCACTTTGGCCAGGTTAAGCATGTATTCCGGCTGTAAAATAATTCACAATCGGCTCTGAATGCTTTGCCATATGGAAGAATCCTCTGATTAGAATCAGAACGCACTGGTGTTATTAAGGATCAAAGGATGCTTAATACACAGCTGAAAACTTGCTAAGTAAACATAGGATGTTAAATTCAAGAAATAGAGAGTATCCTAAACAGCTTAGATATTTATCTCCTTGACAGTTACTAGTTGGGTTAAGGTGTTTGAAGGGGAATATGCTTAAGGTTTGATCCTCCTACATTTTATCTGCCATTAATACTGGGTACACATTCCAAACAGCAAGATGTAGCTGTTTTTCATGGGGCCATCCTATAGTTCACATACAGCATTCTAGTTTTTTGTTTTGGAGGCCTTTGTAAATGAGAATGAGTTTTGTCTGTCTTTAACTGAAA
>NW_015168091.1:84642-96831 GCF_001447785.1 Gekko japonicus | reverse complement strand
ACCACTTTGGTGGGAAGGTAACAGCGTTCCGTGCGCCTTGGTGTTTAGTCATGCCGGCCACATGACCACGGAAACGTCTTCGGACAGCACTGGCTCTTCGGCTTTGAAACGGAGATGAGCACCGCAACCCTAGAGTCGGATTCGACTGGCTTTCGAGCAAGGGAACCTTTACCTTTACCTAACCTGTCCCTGAACCCACAGACAGTGTTTGGCTGGTTTGCCAGACCCTCTTTTCAAGGGAGTTACCGAGTCCCAGGGACTGGGAATCTAGCAGTGACCTTGCTGGGTGGTTTGCCCAGGCTCTACGAGATATTTCCCCAGGGTTGGCAGAACCTCATTTCCGTTATGAAGTGTTGTTTCTTAACCCCTGAGAAGTAAGTGTCTCTGGTGTTGATGTTTCCTCCTAGCACAGGTATTCAGGAGTTTTATCGCTTCTGGATGTGGAGGTTCCCTTTAGTCGCTATTAGCATGTTTAAAATAAGTAACTTTATTTGGCAGCAGGATTGGAGTCCCTCTAAGCTGAGTTAGTGTGAGCTAGCTCACAGTTTTTTAGCCTCCAGCTCACACATTTTTGACTTAGCTCAGGAAGGATGGCTCCAGAGCAAACTAATTTATGGGGTAGCCAAATTGCTTGCTCACAACTTTAATGACAGTAGCTTACAAAGTTAGAATTTTTGCTCAAGGGAGCTTTACGTGACTGTCATAACCACACAGACAGGGTCTTCCCCCACACAACTGGCACCATACTATCTGCTCTGCCTGTGCAATTGTGACATTCTTATTCCCCCCCCCATTGTGTCCTTAATGCTAGGCAGAATAGTTTCAAACAGGAGCAGTTTAATAAGTCCAGTTCTTTCTCTGCCTAGAACTGCAGTGACAACAACCCCCTTTTCTCCCTGTTCCTGCCCACACCAAGTCCTGAAGTGAATTCAAACTGTCTAAACCAGTTCCAAATTAAAGGAACAAAACACCACACCCTGAACTTCATTCAGGATCAGAGGCCAGGATATAGTATGGACTATAAAGTAATAATGTCCTAGTCAGGTGGTCAGTCATGTCGGTCTGAAGCAGCAGAACAAAGTTTGAGTCCAGTGGCACCTTTCGGACCAACAAAGTTTAGTTCTGGGTATAAGCTTTTGTGCATGCACAGGAAAGCGTATATCCAGAATTGATCTGTGTTGGTCTTAAAGGTGCTACTGGACTCAAACTTTATTTTTGCATAAAGACTCCCCACCACCCCAGACCTGGAGATTAAACTGGAATACTGATTTATAAATACCAAGAGAAACTGCCAGCATATTTTCCCTATCAAATAGTTGCTTGCTGCTAAATATATTCAACCTGTAATGCTGACCTTTTTCTTTCTTTTTTTAAAAAAAGGCTTAAGTTGCTGTGTTTTGATCAAGGGTGCAAAACATTTCTGGGGAGACCATGCTTTTTCTTTTGATCTTCAGGTGCAAATCCACAACGGAGAACTGGAGGCAACGCCACCCCGGCTTGTTGTTTCCTTTGAGTCATTTTTTTAGTGGTGAATGGCAGGTTGGTTGAGTGGCTCTGAAGCTTTGGAACGGCTTCTGTTTCCGTGCATCGCATAAGAAAGAGACAGCTCGTGCAAAGCCAACTCTCGTAACGTATTAGCATGAATAACAGCTGAATAAAATGAGTTATGCCTTTTAATACACCTTTTTATATTCTCTCCCTTGAAAATGCTCTGTTACTATTATTATAGACAGGGCTCTAGTCGGGGGGGAGCTCTCAGGTACGGAGCTCCGGAAGAGAACCTCTAGGGGGCGGGGCGGTCACATGGTGAAGCCCCGCCCCCTTCTTTACCCCGCCCTCTGCTTCGATCCTCATTCCGTTTGGGAATGAGGATGAAGCAGGAGGGTAAGTAGCCGGGCCTCCTGACACACTTCCGGTGATGTCAGGGGGTGTGGCCTTCTGTCACTTCCGGTGATGTCAGGGGGCGTGGCATATGCAAATAAGTTATGCTAATGAGTTATGCTAATGAGCTCCGGCAGCTCTTTTTCTACAACAAGACCCCTGATTATAGAGAAGAGGACACTGCTGTTGGGAAACGTATACTTGTGTAATATTGCTGCCTGTAAAATGTCTCGTGGGTGGGTGGCCCTGATCTTCCAGGATCTCTTCAAATTTTGGCACAAACTCGAAGAGGTTCTTGCAAGAAGACTTCTCTGTATTTCTGAGAGGGACAGGAGAAGCTTCTGTCCTCAGCCCAGTCGGAGCTTTGAGGACTGTACTACAAAAAAAAAAATCATCTAAACAATGGCTCTGCCAGTGGCTCTATAGAGGCTTAATGCAGCAGAAGTGCCTTGATGCATTTGTTCTGCTGGGGTTAGATGTGCATTGAACGGATATCTTGCAAATTATTAATGTGGATGTACGGGAGATTCCCACATAATCAAGGTGAGTCGGTCTCATGCATGCCTTGGTTTATTTTCCCTCTCCTTCCATTAACAGCAGGCTTTAGATAATGGTGTCTTGGGCTTGTGGAGAAGTTCAGTGCCTTTTGAGTGTCACAAGCAGCCTAGAATTCCAGTAGCTGACAGGATGGTAAGCTTGTGGGCCTTCAGACTACAGGTCATACAAAACTCCCAACAGTGAAGCGTCTCTGGCAATCTGAAGTGTAACAGGCCAGATGTGGACAGATTTACCACCTTGTCTGCTGATTCAGAGGTTTTTGAAACCATTCTCACTATAAATGTGACAAGGTGTTCTTTTTTTGGGGGGGGGTGTGTTTTGCTGTGTTTTTGGCCTTACCTAGTAGATGGTTAGAATTTATATATTTTTGATAGCTGCTCCTTTAAGTGACGTTCGAAACTAAATGTCCATGTTGATACTGTAGAACATCAATACTACACACCTCTTCTTATCCTCCCTATAAAACTCAATACAGAAGGAAGCCCTTTGCATTTTATGTCACTGTGTTGACTGCAGGGTGGCCATATTTATTCAGCTTATAGCCCACAAGTGGGCTTAGGGCGGCTCACAACAAGATAACTATAAATAGTAAATTCATAAAAACATTAATAATTCCATCTAGATAAAATTACTAAAAACAGTCCCTAATGGCAGCTTAATGATTTCTAACTTCAGTGCCTCCTGCAATGTCAGGGAGGGCACATTCATGTCAATAATTGATGCTGAGTTGTTATAAGCAGTGCCCTAGGGCAGATAAATTTGTTCTATCTGAGCAGGGAAGGCTGGCGTAATTTGGACATCCGCCACCTCAGCCAAAGGCCTGGCCAAACAACTGTTTTGCAGGCCCTTCTAACTGTGATAAATCCCACAGGACCATAATATCAACTGGAAGCATATTTCACCAGGCAGGGGCCAGGGCTGAAAAAGCTCTGGCTCTGGTCGAAGCAAGGCAGATGTCCTTCAGGATACTGCTCAGAAGAGCTCAAGGCTATTTGGGGAGAGATGGTCCCATAGGTCCGAGATGGTCCCATAGGTCCCATATGGGGAGAGATGGTCCCATAGGTATGCTGGTCCCTGGCCAAACACTGTCTTAAAGGTTAACACCTTAACCTTGAATCTGATCCGGTACCCAACTGGCAACCGATGCAGCTGGTGCAGCACTGACTGACTGTGCGTCTGCTTAGATGTCAGAGTTAGCAGGTGTGCCACTGCATTTTCTACCAGTTGAAGCTCCCGGATCAGACTCAAGGACAGGTCCGCGTGGAGCGAGTTGCAGTAATCTAACCTGGAAGTGACCATTGCATGGATCACTGTTTTGAGGTCCTGGGGGGGAGGTAAGGAATCAGCTGCCTGACCAACAGTTTTTTAAAAAATACAATTAATTTTTTTTTTATTGGGATGTTAGGTATCTGTACTTCACAGGCTGTTATGTGCAATTCAAGTAACTAGTAGGCTGTCAACCATTAAAAAGGTAAAGGTTCCCTTGCTCGAAAGCCAGTCGAATCCGACTCTAGGGTTGCGATGCTCAACTCGGTTTCAAAGCCGAAGAGCCAGTGCTGTCTGAAGACATTTCCGTGGTCCTGTGGCCGGCATGCCTAAACACCAAGGCGCACGGAACGCTGTTACCTTCCCACCGAAGTGGTACCTATTTATCTACTTGCAATTTCTTGCTTTCAAACTGCTAGGTTGGCAGGAGCTGGAACTAGAGACGGGAGCTCACTCCGTCATGCGGCACACTCGGGTCTCGAACTGCTGAACTACCGACCTTGCACAGCCTGCAGTTCAGCGTCTTAACCACTCGAGCCACCGCAGCTCCTTCTGTCAACCATTACTCCAATGTTAATTTTATATTTTCATATTCATCTCCTGTTGTGTTTGCTGCTATTGTTGTGTGTCACTTTCACAGAAGGTTTCCCCAAAGGGAGGTTTTTTTGTGAGAAAGCCCCACTAACTTTGGGGAAAAGAACCCAATTTTTTAGATTCCATTTGAATTTTTATGGAAATGAAATGGCAGAGAATGAATGTTTTGTTTTTGTACTCAGATGCTGATCTCGCCATATGAATTGTGTGAAAACCAGCAAATTAAAATTAAGCAAACTGATGAAAAAATGCAAACATTAAAAAAAAATCAGAAATGAATCAATTTCCCCTTCAGGACTTCTGGATCTCACTGCTCCCCATTTAAAATCTGTAGACATATTATAAATTAGACACCAATAGACTTCCTTGCTTCATTCCTTTCTCCTTACGGAATCTGCTTTGCACAGTTCTGTTTTTCCTTCTGGCTTAACTAGGATAATTCTGAAATCCCAGAATTGGTGCATGTGCAGTTTGACTCAGCATTTCATTCCTCCTGTCTTCATATTTGTCCCATTTTACACTTCAAAAAAGTGATATGCATTGGTAGAGTTTGCTTAATCTTGATGCAGTCACACATAGGATCTTACCAAGGTTGCTCTCTTGCAATATTTTTCCATGCACGTGTGCCTCGCTAATGAAGAATTCCTCACCCATAAATGTGCTGAAGGGACTTTGCCATACCCCATGCGCTCTATGTCATTAACGGTGCAGTTTTAAGCAGAGTTGCATCCTTCTTTAGCCCACTGGTTTATATGGACTTAGAAGGATGTGTTGCTGGTGACCAAGGTCAAGACAATTCACATGATAGTATTCCCCATTACTATGTATGGGTGGGGACACTGGACAGCAAAGAAAGCTGTCAGGAAGAAAGTGGGTTCATTTGAAATGAGGTATCAGAGTCTTACGGACACCACCACCAAAAAGACAAATAAGTGGGTTCTAGATCAAATCGAGCCTGAACTCTCCCTAGAAGCTAAAATGATCAAACTGAGGCTATTGTACTTTGGTGACATGAGAAGACGAGTCACTGGGAAAAAAACAATAATGCTGGGAAAACTTGAAGGCAGAAGGAAAAGAGGAGGACCCAACAGGAGATGGATTGACTCAATCAAGGAAGCCATGGCCCTCAGTTTGCAAGACCTGAGCAAGACTGTTAATGAAAGGCTCCCTAGAAGCTAAAATGATCAAACTGAGGCTACTGTACTTTGGTGACCTGAGAAGACGAGTCACTGGGAAAAACCCAATAATGCTGGGAAGACTTGAAGGCAGAAGGAACAGAGGAAGACCCAGCATGAGATGGTGGATTGACTCAATCAAGGAAGCCATGGCCCTTCGTTTGCAAGACCTGAGCAAGGTTGTTAATGAAAGGATGTTCTGGAGGTCATTTATTCACAGGGTCGCCATGAATTGGAAGCAGCTTGACAGCACTTCTCTCACACACAAACACACACACACAAGCAGATGGGTTAGCTCTGCTTAGGATGGCACTATCAGAAATAAAAACAAAGCAATGGGTTGGATCCAACCAGCTTTTCTGCCGGTAAAAAGAGAATGAAGGGGGGTCCTGTTGACAACCAAAAAGGCTGTAATGGGAATCAGGGGACCTGTATGGAGAAAGCACCTGGGGGACTGTAATAAGGAAAGGAATTCGGTGAGACTGGGGGGGAAACTGGCGGGTTCCACCCCAGTGGACAATGCTGTTAGCTCTGCTTAGGATGGCACTATCAGAAATAAAAACAAAGCAATGGGTTGGATCCAACCAGCTTTTCTGCCGGTAAAAAGAGAATGAAGGGGGGTCCTGTTGACAACCAAAAAGGAATCAGGGGACCTGTATGGACAAAGCACCTGGGGGACTGTAATAAGGGATTAGGTGAGACTGGGGGAAAAATTGGCGGGTTCCACCCCAGTGGACAATGCTTGTTACATCAGTGCTACTTTGGAAACAGTAGGCACGCTTGTCTGAGTTGGTGGAGGTCCTCTCAGATGTGGTGCTGGACACATCTGGGGGACTTCAACATTCATGCTGTGGATACCTCAATGGGGCTAGACCAGGATTTTATAGTTTCTTTGACTGCCTTGGGTCTCTCTCGAATCATGATGAGCCCAACACATGAAAGAGGGCATACCTTGGACTTAATATGCATGAACCAGCCTTTGAAGGAAGGTCTGGTTTCAGGGTTGGAGATTTGGCATGAACCAAGGTCTGACCACCCTCTACTCAAGGCAAGGGTGAATATGACCCCGACATTCCACTGAAAACAGGGCCCAGTTAAAATGGTCTGGCCATGGAGGCTCATGGATTTCAGAATGCTCTGGGGAACTTTAGGATTCCAAATACATACTTTGTTGAGGTTCTGGTGGGAGCTTGGAATGTGAAATTATCCTTGAAATTATCAACGAGGTTGCCCCTTGTTGACCTCTCTGGCCATCTGGGTGGAATCTGTCCCCATGGTTTACCCAAGAGGTAGGTGACCTGAAGAGACCTGAGAGATGCCTAGAACAACACTGGAGAAGAACTTGTACTGAATCTGACAAATCAAGCCATATAGCGCATTGGAAGACATATGAAGTGGTGATGATGACAGTGGCAAAGAAACATTATTTCTCTACCAACTTTGTATCGCCTAGTTCATGACCATCCCAATTGGTTAATGTAGTCAGTACCTGCTGACTCCTAAATCTGAGTCTTTGTTGTCTCACAAACAATTAGTTGTGATACTTTTTGCAAAGTTTTTAAATGATAAAATATTGCAAATATGCTCAGATCTGGATGTCATAAGTCAGGCAGAAGAAATGCTTAATATATTGCATGCAATGCTCCCTCTAAGCTGTGGTATCACCTAGTTCATGACCATCCCAATTGGTTAATGTAGTCAGTATCTGCTGACTCCTAAATCTGAGTCTTTGCTGTCTCACAAACAATTAGTTGTGATATGGTCAGATCTGGATGTCATGGGTCAGGCAAAAGAAATGCTTAATATATTGCATGGTGTCTTTATGGACCATTTTGACCCAGTTACTGTGATGGACGGTGACAAGATCCTGGGGGTCAGTGAGGCCCACTACTGCCATTGGTCCTTTCCCATCCTGGCTGCTAAAACTATGTGAGGGCCATATGAATAAGCCCTTGGAGTTATCATGAATCAATGACTAACTCAGGGCACCTTCTACTGGCCACTCAAAGAAGCAGTTATCCATTCACTAACCATCCATACAGAAAAAATGATGTGGCCAATTATCACCCAGTGTCTGATTTGCACTTTCTGGGCAAAGTGATTGAGAGAGCAGTAGCTCTAGGTGGTCTTGGATAACTCATTTCCTCTGGACCCTTTTCAGTCTCGCTTCAGGCCATGCTATAGGACGAAGATCACCCTAGTGGCTTTAGCTAATGACGTCCATCTCAATGTAGAGAAAAGTCTCTCTCTTGTTCCTACTGAGTTTCTTGCTCTCTTGATGAGGCATTTGGAGGAAGAAGTACATATTGCAGGATGTGCATTGGATTTTTTTCAAATAATTCCTCATGGACCGCACTCACAGGCCACACCTTTTTTATCTCAGTTCAGGAAATTGTTGTATGTGAAGCAGCTGCTCCTAATGGCACCAAAGAGGGAAAGAAATCAAAGGAAGCCAAGCCATCAGCAATGAATAGGAAACCCAAGCAAGCATATGTGATGATTTTAAAAAGTAGTAGTTTTCAAAGTTTCATCTTCAAGGGGCAATTTAATATTTTATTACTGCATTACACATTCCTAGAAAGTAGGTAAGCAAGCTAACTGTTGACGTCTTCAGACCAAGAACAATGGAACAGTTTTTTTGGGTTTCTTGTATGGAGAGAGGGCCAATGTGTGCATTCGTTACATTTTTTAATTGTACATCTAAGGTGCACACTTACATTATTTAGTTTTCGTATATCTTAAAACATCATCATGTTACATGTTACTCATTTCCTCTGGACCCTTTTCAGTCTCGCTTCAGGCCATGCTATAGGACGAAGATCACCCTAGTGGCTTTAGCTAATGACGTCCATCTCGATGTAGAGAAAGGTCTCTCTCTTGTTCCTACTGAGTTTATCTATACAGGCGACCTTGCTCTCTTGATGAGGCATTTGGAGGGAGAAGTACATATTGCAGGATGTGCATTGGATTTTTTCAAATAATTCCTCATGGACCGCACTCACAGGCCACACCTTTTTATCTCAGTTCAGGAAATTGTTGTATGTGAAGCAGCTGCTCCTAATGGCACCAAAGAGGGAAAGAAATCAAAGGAAGCCAAGCCATCAGCAATGAATAGGAAACCCAAGCAAGCATATGTGATGATTTTAAAAAGTAGTAGTTTTCAAAGTTTCATCTTCAAGGGGCAATTTAATATTTTATTACTGCATTACACATTCCTAGAAAGTAGGTAAGCAAGTTAACTGTTGACTTCTTCAGACCAAAAACAGTGGAACAGTTTTTTGGGTTTCTTGTTTGGAGAGAGGGCCAATGTGTGCATTTCTTATGTTTTTTAATTGTACATCTAAGGTGCACACTTACATTATTTAGTTTTCTCTTTGTATATCTTTAAACATCATCATGTTACATGTTAATTTGCTGTTCAGCCCGTCTATAAATTTGAACCTTACTTACCATTCCAGTGTATTTGAAAAAGTGTATGTGCACATGAAGAAGAAGAGGAGATTATATACCCCACCCTTCACTACCCAAAGGTGTCTCAGAGCGGTTTACAAACGCCTTTCCCTTCCCCTTCCCACAACATACACCCTGTGAGGTAGGTGAGGCTGAGAGAGCTCTTGACAGAAACTGCTCTTTTTCAAGAACAGCTGGCTTGCCCAAGGTCATCAAGCCAGGTGCAGGTGGAGGAGTGGGGAATCAAACCTGGTTCTCCCAGATTAGAGTCCACGCACTTAATCACTACAACAGACTGGCTCATGTCTTGAATAAAACTTTGTTGGTCTTAAAGGTGCCACTGGACTCTAAATTTGTTTGAACACATACCCAGTTCTATATCTCTTTATCCCAGTCTCCTGACAATGCAGTAAAGGCCCTGAATCACTGCCTGGGTGTTGTGGTTAAATGGCTAAGAGTGAATGAACAGAAACTGAATCCAGGAAAAATTCAAGTGGGTAGGCATGTTGGTCTGAAGCAGTAGAACAACGTTTGAGTCCAGTGGCACCTTTAAGACAAGTTTAATTCAAAGTGTAAGCTTTTGAGTGCAAAGCACACTTCTTCAGACAAATTGGAATAAAAATAAAAAAGGTGCCACTGGACTCAAACTTTGTTCTAAATCCTGGAATAACAGAAGTAATGCTGGCTAGGAAGGTGAAGACCTTGAAGAACATTGTGCTCTCCACCTTCCATGGGGTTCAGCTGACTCAATGGGCCTAGGGCTTATCCTGGGTCCAAAATTACTCTTGGAGAAGCAAGGTAATGCAGATGCAAAAACAAAATAACCCCCCACATAATCTTTTTTTCCAACTCGGTCTAGCCCAGAAGGTGGCCCCATACTTAAATGTGGCCAATCTGGCCACCTGGATCCATGCCAAGTAACATGAAGACTGTAATGCACTCTATGTAGGTCTTGAAGTCAATTTGAAGACTCTAGTTGGTACAGAATGCTGCAGCTCAGTTACTATTAAGCGCTAGGCGAAGTGCGCATATTTCTCCCATTCTACAGTCACTTTTTGGCTGCCCATTAATTACTAGGCTCAATTCAAAATGCTGATGATCACATACAAAGCCCTTCATGGCCTTGGTCCCTCATATCTGCAGGACTGCCTCCCTCCCACCCATGCTTTGCCATGACAACTTAGCTCATCTGGGCAGGTGTTTCTGCAGGGGCCACCCTGCAAATGGGCAAAATCAACAACTGCCTGTACTCATGCATTTTTTGTTGTCTCCCCAGCTTCATAGAATGGTCTGCCTGAGGAGGTCAGGAAAGCTCCCGCTGTCTTGGCTTTCCACGAACTATGCAAAACTGAATAATTCAGGAGGGTTTTATACACAGATAACAGGACTATACTGTAATGAAATGATTCAGAAAGATGCTTTGGATAGGGGTTATGGGCTATACTATTGTATATAGGACATACTGTCTGTAAGTATGATCCTACTATTTATTTAAAACATTTCTATGTCTCTTTTCCACCCAAATAGGATCTCCCAAGGGGGCAAAGACTGAAAACATTAAAGTCATGTTAAAGCTTATGGCTTTGTTTCAGTGCAGCTTCAGATTTCTGCTGGGTTTCAAAGTTTTGCAATCCAAATCCTATTGCACAGTTTACTGGATGTCCCCTCCTGTTGATAGTAACGATTTACACGGTGTAATTTGCCTTGAATCTCAGTAAGAAAGGCAGACAATACATAAGGTATGTCATCTTAACATATCTGGAGAATTTATGAATTTAAAATACCTGCTTTTCTAACTAATGCTTGAAATGAAATGTCCATATTGATACTGTGATTCTGCCTACAAAACTAAATGCAGGAATGAAGGAAACCCCCAAGTTCCAGTCATCTGTTTATGTATCGATCTTCTAATGGGAGTCCAATAATTTTAGACTGAGGAGAAGGCCAGTATCTGGCTAATAAATGACACCACCACCTTTGCTTAACTTGTGTTTAAGAATAATGTGCAAATTTCTATGACATGCCTTGTTTTAACAAGTGGAGAAAAAGTCAACCTATGGGTAAAAATATCCCCAACAATGTCTATTGAGTTATCAGGGTAGTGATTAATATCTTAGTCAGCATTCAGCTCAGCTAAGACGTCTGGTGCAGAAAATGGTCTGCCACTAAGAAATGCATGATCTCACTATAAATGGATTCATGAGTGTGTTGAGATGGATTTTACTCAGAACTACGATAAGCAAGAAAAACCGAGGCCATAGGACAAAAGAATTTTGTTCTACTGGAGCAAGGAACTGACTTCCAGTTTCTGGGATATATCATCCTTGCAAAGAAAAGATGCTCTAGTGGAGAGCATTAGTAGCTTAGGCTAATGCAGTATTGCATAAGACCTGCTGTGTTGTGTCACACTGGTGGTTTATTTCCCATTACCCTTTCTCTTTGCAAAGGACCGTATCTGGTGGGATCAAAGAATCACTACTTTGATACAGCAAAGATCCTTTCCCAGATAGACCAGAATACCTGGGTTGTTATCTGTTGACTATACTAGCTCAGAGGCTTATGGAAGAAACATAAACATCAAAAAGTGATGTATCCTTTTAAAAATTCAAGCCTCATCCTACACATGTATATGTGTAATCTTATAGGGTAGACGTTGCTGGAAAGCAGCAGATTTGGAACTGAAAGATGATAAAACACGGAAAAGGGTACCCATCTGTGGGTACTTAAATCTGGAGACTGGTGGCATGAACACACAAGACAGAACTTTCTGAGCCCAGGTTTGCAGAAAAACCCGAGATCTTAAAACAACAACAGGGGGGTTAAAGAATCCAAAATAATAGAAGCTGCACCTATAGCTTTAATAAAAAATGCCCCAGTGGCTGTTCCTGAGCCACCACAACAATATTGCCAGCCTTCAAGCCTTGGTTTCCATCAGTAAATGGCATGAGGAGGGGCAAGACCTTTCCAGGCATGTTTTGACATTTGAGGGTGGACTTACTGGGCCAGACCCAGGAGCAACCACTGGCTGTGATAGCTTCTCACAACTATTCAACAGCAGCCAATGCATAAAAGCCAGTATGGTACGGTAGACCTTCAGATTATGACCTGGAAGGCCCATGTTCAAATCCCCACTCTGCCGTGGAAGCTCATTGGGTTCCTGTGGAGAAAGGTAGAGTATAAATGAAGTAAATAAAAGAAATACAGGTAAAGATGGGGGAGCAGGAAAAAGATAGGTTAGTAGGTAGGTGAGAATGAAGTAGGGAAA
>NW_015168091.1:82999-84614 GCF_001447785.1 Gekko japonicus | reverse complement strand
AAAGAGGAAATAGTGTGGGAAGGTGCCCTCACAAGTCCTTGTGGGTTCCCCATCATGCAACTGGGACCTGCCTGGTGAGTAGCACTGCACAATTTAGTCAGAGTTTTCATGGGGAGAGGTTGCTGGGGGAGGGAAAGCTGAGGGGAGAGGGGCAGATGAAGGTAAGGTTGGCTCATGAGTGGGAAGAAGAGGACAAGGGGAGAAGCTATAGGAGCTTTTAAGATACAGGAAGAGGAAATAGTGGGGGGTGGGGAAATGATATGCTCCTCACATGTCCTTGCAGGCCCCCCACTTGTGCTTTCCTGTAATTCTACTTGTTTCTCAATATAATTTTCCTTTACAAAAAATTAATTGGGGGGGGGGCGTTTTTACATGTGTTACGCAGTAAAGCATTTATTTACAAGCAAGTGGGGATAGATTGCAGCTTGCCTAATATTTCTGGCTTTTATAACCTCCTTGAGCCAATCACTTTCCACTGACCTACTGGGCCCTGCATGGAAAATTTCATTCTCATGTTATCTGTCCAAAACATATGGCCTTACATCCGCCTGCGTCCTCTCACCATACATAGATTTGCTAGAAAAATTGGAAAGGTATTGAGCACTTGCCACTTGATGACTTTTCATATTACCACTTTTTCAACACAAATGTTCACTTTGTGTATCAATGTATTATTAGTAATTTATTTAGCAGAGAACCTTTCCAAGGTGGCTTCCAAAATAAAACATAATCAAAATGTGAAAGTTATTCATTAAAATTGTAACATGTTTTTGAGAAGGGTTTTCAGAGCACATTCAATCATGGCTGAGCTTTCAGTACCTAAACGGAGTCTATTAAAACGCTGTGGAAAAGACAATAATACTAGGAAAAGTTGAATGCTGAAGGAAAAGAAGACGACCCAGCATGAGATGGGTTGACTCAGTCAAGAAAGCCACAGGCCCTCAGTTTGCAAGACCTGAGCAAGGCTGTTAATGATATGACATTTTGGAAGTTATTAATTAAAGTAGGGGAGCGGTGGCACAGAGGATTTATCCTCTGGTTAACATCTGAACTGAACAGAGCTGCTGTCAGTTCTAGCCCGCGCTGGTGTGAGCTACCAGCCTTGTCCCCAGCTCACCGTCCACCCAGCGGTTCGAAAGCTCCGGCGAGTAGATAAAATGGGTACCACTCCTTAGAGAGGGTGGGCACACTAAACCCCCGTAGGAGAGGTGTTAGCCGGCAAATGGAATGTCCAGCTCGGAAGCCTGGAAAAAAGACCTCTTCGGCATTAAGAAGCCTGTGATGGGCCATTCCGGCCAGGCGGTGGCAGTGCGGTGCAACTATTCAAAGCAGTCCTGGAAGAACCAACGTCATCAAGCCAAGACGAAGTGAATGCCGTCCGGAACCCATCTGAAGCCTACAGCTGTACAAAAATCCCCGTCGGCTGCAAACGTGTGCGATTTAAATAATTATATGTTGTCCTCCCTTACCCCTATGAATCATTGTTAGTCCCTTGTGAAACGTGTGTAACTGTAAATTGCTCAGAGCCAGCAGCTCTGCAGGATTGAGCGATCAATAAATCGAAAGGTATTATTATTATTATTTATTATTTTTATTATTATTATTATTATTATAA
>NW_015168091.1:79433-82963 GCF_001447785.1 Gekko japonicus | reverse complement strand
CCAATCTTCAGTTATTTCCCAAACCATAGCTGGCAACCTACAAGTAGCCTGATCTAGCCTATTCAGTTCAATTTTAAAATGGAGCAATTGGTAGGACAGAACTGTAGAGTCTTAGCAAGAAATGCAGCCTATAAAAGAAAGCAAATAATAGCTTGCCCTAATGTACTTTTCTTTGATAGTGTTGTTTGCTCCAAGTCACTTCCATCTAGCAAGGTATATGAACATCACTGCCTACTAGCAATGTTCCCTCTAAGCTGTGGAGTCCTGTGAGCAGAAATTCTACTTTGTGAGCTACTGGCATTAAAGTTGTGAGCAGGTAGTTTGGCTGCTGCATAAAATTAGTTTGCTCTGGAGCCATCTTTCCTGAGCTAAGACAAAAATGTGTGAGCTAGCTCACACTAACTCAGCTTATAGGGAACACTGCTGCCTAGTAGAAAAAAGCAAGAGTTCAGTAGCACCTTAAAGTCTAACAAAATATGTGGCAGGGTATGAGCTTTTGTGAATCTCTGCTCACTTCTTCAGATATCTTACCTGAAGAAGTGAGCAGTGACGCACGAAATCTCATACCCTGCCACATATTTAGTTAGTCTTTAAGTTGCAACTGGACTCTTGCTCTTTTCTACTGCTACAGACAGACTAACACGGCTACCCAGCTTGATCTATCACTGCCCAGGGTAGCCAATCTCCAGGTGTCACCTGGAGATCTCCCACTATTACAACTGATCTCCAGACAATCAAGATCAGGAGACAATGGCTGCCTTGAAGGGTGGACTCTATGACATTATGCCCAGTTGAGGTCCCTCCCCAAACCCTGCCTTCCTCTGCCTTCCTCTGGCTCCACCCCCCAAATCTCCGGGCATTCCCCAACCCAAAGCTGGCACCCCTGTCACTGTGAAACTGTGATCTGTGCCTGCAGCTGGATAGATGTGCATCATCTTTCTCATGAACACGAGCTGAAACTCACAGGTGACCCCGCTGCCCTTCAACATCCTCAAGGTGCAATCCGAAAGGGGTTTGAAGGTTTACTCTGTTTTTCAGTCAAAGCTGCTGAGGGAGAGTTGTGATGACCACATGTTCAGTAACTTTTGAAAACCCACTGTTCCGCTTTTACAAGTCTACTGTTTTGGGTTACAGGTATTTGAGAGTCATCCACACCTCACCTATTCCTGCAGACCTTGATAAACATCTTGTAGGCTGGGCCACAATGGGCAATAGTTTGAGCTGATTCACAGCAGGACTGAACCTCACACGGAAAGCTCTTGGAAATCTTGCACTTGGTGGTGTACTTATGGTTGCCAGCTCCCAGTTGGAAATACCTGGAGATTTTGGGGGTGGAGCCTAAGGAGGGTGGGGTTTGGGGAGGAGAGGGACCTCAGCAGGGTATAATGCTTTGGAGTCCATCCCGTACGGCAGCCATTTTCTCTGGGGGAACTGGTCTCTGTCACCTGGAGGGATGTTGAAATTCTAGATCTCCAGGCCCCACCTGGAGGTTGGCAACTCTAATTGTACTGCTTAGAGGCAGCTCACTTACTGCTGCCAAGTGAAGGATTCCAGCAGAGCAATCGCCACAGTCAATCCAACATCTGTTGATTTGGGCTGTCTCTTGCCAACAGTGCAGATTTATGTGACTGGCCGGCCATAGGATAAGGTTCTCAAACAGCTACCATGTGCGTGGGGGGCAGCAGTCATGAAACAAGCCCTCCCCCCAACACCTTATACAAAATACTGCTGGGTATTCTCTTCTCAGTGTTTTATTCCCCTTTACAAAAAGTGACACCCCCCAAAAAAACCTTAAAATGACATCTTGTGTCAATAAGGAATACTCAAATACATCATCTTCAGTTCATGTTGTCGTGGTTAAGAGCAGCAGACTCTGACCTGGAGAACAGGGCTTGATTCCCCACTCCTCCATCTGAGGCTTGCTGGGTAACCTTGGGCCAGTCACAGTTCTCTCAGAGCTCTCTCAGCCACACCTACCTCACAAGGTGTCTGTTGTGGGGAGAGGAAGGGGAAGTGATTGTAAGCTGCTTTGAGACTCCTGAAGGTAGGGGAAAGCAGGGTATATATAAAAACCTACTCTTCTTTAGATATAAAAAGGAATATGCCCCTGTCCACAAAGTGGTTGCATTCAGGCTTTTAAGATTTGTACAACTTTGGGGGGTGGGGCGGTAATTCTCACACTATGTCCCCCTCCCTTTGTGCCTCTGAAAAACTCATATCTAAAAGTTTTGTTAAATTTAGCAGCACAATGGGGTTGTAAATGGCATTTGAGGCACACATAACATATATTTCATGAATCTTTTAAGTGCTCAGATGTCTTGAAATATATAATTGGAAAGCTCCTGTCATACAGGAAACAAGCACAACTGCATGTTGTTATATAATTTATCTGTCAATAAGGAACACTGGCGTTCCTTGGCGGCCCTGCGTGTTGGTTCAGAGCTAAAAGGAACATATCCCTGCCAAAATGATGTGGCAGAAACTGATGCTGACACAGTTCTACTGAGTCAGAGTACCGATTTGCCTGATAGCTCAACATAACTGCACGGGCAGGAGCCTTGTCCTGTGGTTCTTCACCGTTCCTCTATTTAAAACCATTCAATTAGAGTTATCAGGGTTAGAAACTGGAACCTCACACATGGCAAAGCTCTGGCCTATAAATTCTACCTGCCATATAGTTGTTCCCTGGGTGCTAGACACTTGTTCCATGAACTGGGTCTTTGCTAGTAACACAGAACCAGAACTGACTTTCAGTTTGGTTGCCCACGTGGCTGAAGTGGGAAATTCAGCATGGAGAGAAGGTCTTACAGAACAGCAAGAGAACCCACCTGGTGTAATGGTTAGAGCACTGGACTAGCAGCTGGGAGGCCTGTGGTTCAAGGCTTTGCTTTGGATGAGTAAATATTTGAACTTTAATGTGGTGATATGGGAGAAGCCAACATACCTGAAGGACCACCTATCCCCTTATCATCCTGCCCGATCACTATGTGAGGACAGGAAGGTGGGAAATACCTTTGGTAAAATGAAATGAAATAAGAATGCTAGCACCTCTTCTGCATTGGATGTGGACTGACTTCCATCAGGAGGGGTGTCACCAGAGTTGTGGTAAACATTTGTCTGGGTCCACCATTATGAAAAGTGAGGCAGTGGGAGAGGGAGGATTAATTGTGACAGGAAGTTCTTTTGCAGAGAACCAAAAATGTAAAGGGGCACTGGTTTCCTAGGAAAGTGGGTATGGGTGCACAGTGCTTTTTATTTTTCCTAAAAAGGTAACATATTCCTTAGATTGACTGATATCCACCAATTCCCCCCTCAGGACTTGGGACTACCCCCCGAAGACCTTGGAACTCAGCAATGTTCCCTCTAAGCTGTGGAGTCTTGTGAGCAAAAATTCTACTTTGTGAGCTACTGACATTAAAGTTGTGAGCGAGCGATTTGGCTACTGCATAAAGTAGTTTGCTCTGGAGCCAGTTTGGTGTAGTGGTTAAGTGTGTGGACTCTAATCTGGGAGAACCGGGTTTGAGTCCCCA
>NW_015168091.1:77626-78492 GCF_001447785.1 Gekko japonicus | reverse complement strand
AAAAAGAGCAGTTTGTGTCAGAGTTCTCTCAGCCCCACCCACCTCACAGGGTGTCTGTTGTGGGGAGGGGAAGGGAAAGGAGTTTGTAAGCCGCTCTGAGACTCCAAATGAAGGGCGGGGTATAAATCCAATCTCTTCTCTTCTTCTCTTCTCTTCTTCCTGAGCCAAGACAAAAATCTGTGAGCCGGAGGCTAAAAAACTGTGAGCTAGCTCACACTAACTCAGCTTAGAGGGAACACTGGTACTCAGTACCAATGAGTACTGCCAAAGAAAAACCCTGTGTGTCCCATTCATTGGGGAAAGCCAATGGACTATTGGAGTATTTGAAGTTTTGGAGTATTTGGAGTTCTGAAGATGGAATTCCAACCTCTTGTGCACTTCATTAGGCTTCAACGCAGTTCTGTTGCACTTTTAAAATATTTGGTTAGTATGCTTTGAAAGTATTCTTTTGCAACCTGCCTTGAAAGCATCAGGATAAACCTCTAAATAAACAACTAAATGGAGCTTGAGGGCTTGAAGAAGTCCAGAAAGATACTGCAAAGGTCCAAGAGGTGTTTGGAGTTGTCACATGCCTCAGACTTGCTGCGTGAGCCCTAAAACTCTTTGGCAGCCCACCCAGTGGCTGTGCAGACTTTGTAAAAAACACTTTGCCAAGAGCTTATCTAGTATTGTTAATTGTCCAAGATTCCTATTCAACTCCCTTCTTTATTATCACTTGGCAGAAAGTCACATTTCACAGTCCCATGATATATTGCAAATACTGTGTTTCAGACTAGGAATATTTTGGCCTAGACCTGTTTAACGCTTTGCACGAAGCATATTAAGTAACTAACTACTTGTAACTCCCTTAGTGCATCCCTGAAGAT
>NW_015168091.1:27214-77580 GCF_001447785.1 Gekko japonicus | reverse complement strand
CTTTAAAAATGCTATTAACGGCACCACACGGAGAACCCATTCTAAGCAGTCTACTCAGACTCCTACTAAGATGTATTCAGTGGAACTTACTCCTGAAATCATGGGAAAGGTTTTTTTTTGTTTTTTTTAAAGGAAAAATAAAATTTGGGGGCAAGTTGCAATATTTGCAATATTTTTATCAAATCGAAACTTATTTCACTTCTTCACCCATATAAATGAATAATTCATAGTGTAATTAGCATACAAAACTATACTATTTGGCATATTTATGGAATTTAGAAGTATTAACGCCCGAGCTTTCTGCAAGCAGAATTATGACTATACCTAGTCCTAAAAAGAAAGCTGCAAACTTTGGGTTTCCTTAGGTTGCTTCCAGACCAGGGCCTTAAAATGCAACCATACCACAGCAGCAAGTGATGTGAGAATGGGCAAGAAATCCCCCCCCCATCCATTCCTGCACAACTTGAGGCTGCTGTCACCCTGCCTGCCCCCCCCTACTTCCCCCTTCCAGTGTTGGGCCTGCACAAAACTGCAGGCATTAAGATGATTGCACTGGGCCAGGAAATCTGTGAAGAGTATGGTTTATTTTTTATTTTATTTATTATCAAATTTATACCCCGCCCTCCCTGCAAAGCAGGCTCCAGGTGGTGGCTAGATATCTCTTGGGGTTACAGTAACAGAGATCAGTTCAACCTGGAGAAAGGTAGCCTCTATGGCATTGTACCCCATTGAAGTCCCTCCCTTTCCCAAACCCTGCTCTCCTCAGGCTCCACCCCAAAATCTCCAGGGATTTCTCCACCTGGAGCACGTGATAATTCAAACCTGCAATCCCCTCTCTACTTGCAACCTGAAGTAGTATGGTCCCCACCCCCTGCACCCTGGAAAAGCTTTATTGCTTGTGTCTGCTGGCACTGTTAGGGACTTCTTTATACTGAGTTGGATCCGGCACAGCAGTTCCATAGATGGAAGGATTTCCACCATGGAGTGTGACTTTCTTGTCTCCTTCTTCCTATAATAGGCCGAAATCCCCCCCCCCCGCTGTTTCTAGGAGAAACCCACATCTTGAATCACCACATGTTTCTCTCCCTGAGTAATGGCCTTCAAAACGTGTTTGCAAACACATATTTAAACACTGAAGTGGCTTGTTTGCAACGGGGTAAGAACATGTATATATCTACTTGTTACAGTCAAAGCTAGTTTGCAATATTCCCAAAGGTGGCCTCACAGTGATGAATGAAACAAAATTAGAACACAACGATGATGAGAACAGCAGTTTCCCCAGTTCACCTCCCCAGTCAGGTACATTTGACAAGAAGTGTGTGCATGGGGAAGATCCTCAAGTAAAATGCAGGCTACAAATCACAGCTATTGACAATGAGCTCTCCAACTTCAGTTGATTAAAATGAAACCACCCTACCCACTGGCTCAGCTGCTGAAGTGTTACGGAATGCACATGCACATTCCAACTGCTCAGAGGTAACCTGAAAATACAAGGGATTCACTTGCTAGAAAATGACTGGGAATAGGGTGTTAAATAATAATAATAATACTTTCAATTTATTAATCGCTTTCCCCAGTGGGCTCAAAAGCGATGTACAGTTACACATTTTAGACAGGGGACTAACAATGTTCATAGGAGATAGGGAAGACAACATATATTCATTTAATTGTACACACTTTCACTGCACGGTGTAAACGTCTTCTGGCTTGGCTTAGTCATTTTCCGAACGGCTGCTTGTCGACCAGGCTTCGGGACCCGTATGTCAAATCGCCACACTGCCACCGCCTGGCCGGAAACATCCACTGCAGGAATTTTTGTAGCCGAGAAGTTCTTCCGCCTTTTTCTGAACCTCGACCAGGACGTCCCGACCGTCAGCTAACACCCTCCCACAAGGGAGATTGGTGTGCCCACCCTCTCTAAGGAGTGGTTCCCATTTTATCTACTCGCCGAAGCTTTCGAATCGCTGGGTGGACGATGAATGTACATAAAGTTTGACAGTCCTTAGTATGGTTGTTCTCACAGAACGGTAAGTTATTTAATTATTCCCATTTTACTGCCAGGAAATAAAGTCTAGGAGTAACTTGTCTTTAGACTCAACTTGTACAAGCCAGAACCCTAGATTCTCCTCACTAGTGCCCAGTTTCTAAACAGACAAAACTCCAGGACTCAGGCCTCCCTGAAAATCAAACTGTCTGCCCTGGAAGTCATCCATTCTCATCAAATATGCACTCTTGACATGCTTAATTACCACACTGTTGTTCCCTTATTACTTCGGGCATTACGTTTAGATGCAGGGGTCAAGTCACACTAATTAAGTGTCTGCTGGACTCCGGCAACAGAAAATCTTACACTAAAGATTTACACAGAGCAAACTTAAAATCTTGGATCAGCACTAAATGCTTACTGGGTGACCTCAAACAAGGTCTCAACATCATAGGACTGTAATGGAAGATGGAACTGAGATCATAGGAGGTCAGGCACAATTAACATACTAAGCTGGAAGATGTACGTCCACAGATGTAGTAGGTGATTGTGATCATTTATGGATGAAGCCCATTTGGTACATGCTTAGAGGCCCTCTCTTTAAACAGCCAATGTGGTGTAATAATGGTGAGAGTTGTAGGACTCTGATCTTGAGGAGGAGGAGGAGGAGGAGAAGAAGAAGAGATTGGATTTATACCCCGCCCTTCACTACCCAAAGGTGTCTCAGAGCGGCTTACAAACTCCTTTCCCTTCCCCTCCCCACAACAGACACCCTGTAGGTGGGGCTGAGAGAGCTTTTGAGAAATTGCTCTTTTTCAAGGAAAGCTCTTATCAGAACTATGGCTTGCCCAAGGTCATCCAGCCAGGTGCAAGTGGAGGAGTGGGGAATCAAACCCGGTTCTCCCAGATTAGAGTCCACGCACTTAGCCACTACCAGGGTTCTTTTTGTAGCAGGAACTCCTTTGCATATTAGGCCACACCCCCCTAATGTAGCCAATCCTCCAAGAGCTTACAGAGCTCTTCTTACAGGGGCTACTGTCAGCTCTTGGAGGATTGGCTACTTTAGGGGTGTGTCACTTAATATGCAAATGAGTTCCTGCTACAAAAAGAACCCTGAAACCACTACACCAAACTGGCTCATCAGATCAAGGTAAGCTGCTCTGGGTTCTCATTGGGAAGAAAGACAGGATATATATGAAGGCAATACATTTTTTTTTAAAGGGACCCCTTCCAACATTTCTGAGCTAGTTCAAATTAAGCACTGGGCTCCTGAGGTGATACTGAACTCACACAGTATTCTGCCTGGCCGTTCATCTGAACTCAGTGAGCCAGACAAGCCTGATTCTTTTGTGTGTGTTTGCATGCCTGAAGGTCATGGTGACTTCTGGCGACCCCTAGTGGGGCTAGAACATGTCAGAGAGGTGGCTAGAAAACCTGCCTCTGCATCCCAGCCCTGGTATTCCTTGGAGGTCTCCCTGCCAAGTATTTGACAGGGTCGGCCCCGCTTAGCTTCTGAGATCTGATGAGATCAGGCTTGCTTGGGAATATCCAGGTGAGGGCGACAAGCCTGATTCTATGCCTGCTTTCTCAGCAGCAAATCTACCTGAGTCTAGTAAGCCTGGCCCCCTTCTTTCCTTCAAAGGAGCTTAGGGCAGACCCACACAATGTTCCTCCTTGACTTTATCCTCACAACCAACAGACATGCAATTGAGCAAACGCCAGAGGATGACGGAAGACAGGAGGGCCCGGCGTGATGTGGTCCATGGGGTCGCGAAGAGTTGGCCTCGACTGTGCAACTGAACAACAACAGGGCACCCCCCTGAGAGGTAGGCAAAACTGAGTGATGCTGCTTTATACTGAAGCAGACCCCTGATCCATGAAAGTCAGTACTGACTACTCAGACTGGCAACAGCTCTCTTTCATGTCACTTACTGCTTGGGTCTTTTTTACTAGAGATGCTGGGGATTGGACCTGGGACCTTCTGCATGCAGAGCCAAGCCTCTTCCATTGAGCCACAGCCTCTCAAGGTCATCCAGCAAACTTTATGGGATAACAGGGATTTTACATAGAAACACTGAGCTGGAAGGGCTTCCCAAGGGTCATCTACTCTAACCCCCTGCACAGTGCAGGGAATTCACAGACGCTCCCTCCCTCCACTCCCCCTGCTCTATGCCCAGAGGAAGGCAAAAAGCCCTCCAGGATCCCTGGGCCAATCTGGCCTGGAGAAAAATTCCTTCCTGACCCCAAACCAGAGTCTCCCGGGTCATAGTCTGTTACTCTGGACTGGTCCCTTCTTGACTGTTAAGGAAAGGGGAATACCTGGAGGGCCGGAAGTTCGCTGAGCTACCCCCTCATGCCTTGAACAGCTGCGCGCCAGGCAGGAATTCAACCGGAGCAGCGTTCCCTCCCGTCTTCCGGCCGCCGAATGCCCGTGTGTGCGTTTTAAAGGTACAGGAGGCCTTCCTTCAACCTGCCCTATCGCCGGGGCCCTTCGGCAGGCGGCGAAGCGGCGGGTGTCTCGGCGCACGGATGCTGTGGAGGACAGCGCCACCTACTTACCGCCGCCGCCTCCAGGCCCTTCCGAGGTGCCTGCGGACTAGCCCTGAGTGGCGGACGGGCTGGGATTCGTCGAGCTCGTATAAGAGAAGTAGCGGGAAAGGAGCGGGGCAGCTGTGCTGGCTCGCTTGGCGAGGGACCGGGCGCCTTTCCTCGCGGCCAGGCAGGGCGGGTCGGGTCCCCGCAAGAGCAGCAGCGCCGCCGCCGCCGCCGCGCACGGGCGGCAGCCAGTCCCCAGCGCGTGTCGCAGCAGCAGCAGCAGCCCCCAAACTTTGGTGGGCGGCCCACGTGTTTGTGTGCAGGCTCCCGCTGGCCAGGGAAGCCGGAGGAGCGCTCGCCTGACGGGCTGCCGAGGGAGCCGCGGAGCCGGCGGAGGCGCACGGAGAGGGGCCGCGAGGTAAAGGGCAGCGGCGCTGGGCTTCTCAGGCGGGGGACCGTTTGCGCCTCGGAGGCGAGAGAGCGGTTTCTCTTTCGCTCCGTCTCCCGACGGGGCTGCCGCGGCGTCCGTTATGTGCCGGCGCCGCGCCTCCGTTGCGAGGGGCGCGTTTGGTTGCCCGGTTGGATGTGCTCGGCCGGAGCGGTCCTCGGCACGCGGCATTCGGGACGGAGCCCGTCCGCGGTGTTTACTTCTGAGTAAATTCAGAGGCTCATTGCAGCCTCCCAGGCGCGCTTACTCTCGAGTAGGTAGGCATAAACAGATCCCCACGTGCTTCCCACCCACCACCCCGGGCTCAGAAGGGCTGCGAGCCTGTGCCCGGTCCTCTGGGCGTAAGGGGAGCGAGTATAAACCTAAACAAGTCTGCGAGAGAATGGTGACAGCGGCGGATTTACTGGGAAGTAAGCAGCGTTGAGTTCCAGGCGGCTTACTCTGAAGCAAACGCGCATGCTAGGTTGCAACCTGGATGAAAACAATTCGCTTTCCTGCTCTCCCCGGCTTGCTTTTATTTCTGCCTCCCTCTCTTTTTCAGCTCGAAGGAGATGCTAGAAGTTGTTGGGACTTTGCAGGATCCGCGAAGGGGCGTGTGAGCGGCGCGCGGAGAGGGACTCTGCAACTCCTCGGAGCCGCTACCTCTGGTTGACACCCCCCTCTTCCCCTTGCCGCGGCGAGTCCCCCCAGCCCGGAACCGAAGGATGCAGTTTCGCCTCTTCTCCTGCGCCCTGATCATCCTCAACTGCATGGATTACAGTCACTGCCAAGGCGCCCGCTGGAGACGCAGCAAGAGAGGTCAGTAGGCGCGCCAGCCAGGCCACCTCGCTTTAACTCGGCCCTTTTACTCCCCACCCCTGTTAAAGTCCGCTCCGACCCGACCCACTGGGCTTCCCTTTCTGCGGAGTTCCGGAGGCCCATGGGTCTCGAACCCGGGTAGTTGGGAAGAATAGGCGCCGTCGCCGGTGAATATAATGCTCTTTAGCTTTAATGCAGATTAAAATGCAGGATGGGGGTGTTAACACACTTCATAGCATTGCCCTAGATAATTTTCTTCCTTCTCCAGGAGTGGAGGGGAAACGATCACTTTTCTCTCAATCTACTTCCTCCACCCTAATAGAGGATATCTTACTAACAGCGCAACCCTAAATGGAGTGGTATTTAGGATCGCACTATAAATGTCTTTTAAACCCTTCCAGTGTGTTCCCCATTTGAGTCTCCTTTCCTGTTCCTAATGCTGCTGGAAGCCCCATGAGTTCAATAGAGCTTACTCCTGAGTAAATGTGTTTGCAGGGTGTATGACTGTAAGGGTGCACGTCAAACATACTTGAACATACTGTTCTTCTTTGAAGTGTGCTTGCACACAAAAGCTCAGGGCTTGAATAAAACTTTGTTGGTCTGAAAGGTGCCACTGGACTCAAACTTTGTTCTGCTGCTTCAGACCAACACAGCTACCCACCTGGATCTATACTTGAATGTAGGCTTCTTACTTGCTCAGTCCTCTCTTGTTGCTGTAGCTGCAATCGAGATGGGTCAAACAGTTGCACAGTGGATGTACCCCACCCCCTGGCTGGCGTGGCCCATCTCTGTAGGCTTCAACTATGTTCTAGTCTCTGCTGATGGTTGTGGGAATGAAATGAGGGGATGAGGATGGGTCCAGGTAAACTTGCTTGGAGAAAAGGAATCAGTCGTTTGCACATAGGATCTTGAAGCACACGAGCAGCTAGCTCTAGCAAAGCAACGGAAATCTGAGCTAATTACAGATAATAAGTTTGCTCTAGATGTCCCACGTTGACAGTTCCAGGCCTCCCTGCCGGCTGGTCCCTCTGGACTAGTTGAAATAGCAGAGGTCAAGTTTTTCAGTGAGACTCATTGAATAACGTCTTTATTTTTGACTGCGGGGGGAGGAGGATGTGGAAGGCATGATGCTGTAAACATAGAGATCAAAGGGTTTATAGGGCAAATCCAGTGGTTTGCAAGACCTCTCCTTCTAATATGCCTTAAAGATTTAAACCCTTCTCTTGTGGAAACCCGAAAAAGCTGTCAAGATGTAGTTTCAGTCACCCCTCCCTTTTCTTTACGCTGGAATTTTAAAGGGCTTAAGTTAAGTTGAGTTGAAGATTCTTGGGTTTTATTGCAGTTTATAAGTACAGAGTTCAGAGTCATCTTTAACTTTTTTCTTTTTTGAAGGTAAGCTGGTTCCCCCTCGTTCCAGCAGCTACAGCTACTCACCCATGGCTGCCACGGATGTTCTTGCCTCGGTCCCGCGTCAGGGCGATCCGGGGAAACCACCTGCTTGCTACCCCTTGCGGGGTGCCCGGATCAAGTCTCCTGCCTTGGGCTTCTCTTTGGGAAGCCCAAGGGAGCCCTCATGCCCCGCTAAAAGACCTGGCAATCCGGCCAAATCTCAGGAGTGCCCCAGGAGTCCAGCAGTCTCGCCGCCCCGCAACCGGTTCTTCATTTAAGCACTTGCTGTCTGCCTGATTCAACTGCCCATGAGCTTCATTGGATCAGTTTGGTGTAGTGGTTAAGTGCGCGGACTCTAATCTGGGAGAACCGGGTTTGATTCCCCACTCCTCCACTTGCACCTGGCTGGATGACCTTGGGCAAGCCGTAGTTCTGATAAGAGCTGTTTTTGAAAAAGAGCAGTTTCTGTCAAGAGCTCTCTCAGCCCCACCTACCTCACAGGGTGTCTGTTGTGGGGAGGGGAAGGGAAAGGAGTTTGTAAACTGCTCTGAGGCACCTTTGAGTAGTGAAGGGTGGGGTATAAATCTAATCTCCTCCTCCTCCTCTTCTTCTTCCTTTCTTCCCACTTCAAAACTGTTGGCTTGGGCTGCAGAGAAAAAAAGAGAGAAATGAGCTCTTTCCCTTTCCCTTCTCCTTTTTTGCAATGCAGAGATTAAAAGCACTGCATTTGTCCCTGGCCAGCTTGGAGAGAGAGAAACAAGCTCCTTATATTCTCCGTTTTGCAATGCAGACGTTAAAAGGCATTGCTTCTTGATCAGGGCCTGGTTAGTTGTAAACTCTGAATGCTGAACTCTGAACTCTGGATTTCAACCAAACTGCAATTTGCACTAAGTGTGGCTCTTGATATTTGAATTCTCAAACAACCGTTTGTTGAGCAGGGCTGCCCTTTGGGGCTGTCTGACCTCAGACACCGTTAGCAATGTCTTTCCTGCTGCTGGGAGGCAGAGGGAAGGCAAACCGGGGTTTATGCACAAACAGGGTTTTGTTACTTGCCCCAGCAGTAACTTAGAGTTTGTAGCACAAAGCACAATTTAAATAAGCCTCTGTTTGCCTGAGGCTGAAGGCAGTATAGGATCTGATGGACCTCAGAAGATTAACAAAGTTGACTCTTGGGGGAAACTTAGTGGTTCAGAGTGGTTTCGACAGGGAGGACAAGCTTGTGTGATTTGGTTTCCCTGTTGCTGCTGCAGCTGTTGATACAGCACAGCAGCAACCTGGCTTCTGCATGGCAGTTTCCCTGCCCCCGTCCCTCAGCACTGGCTCTCCCCCCCCCCGGAATTGAATATTGTCATGTTGGTAAAACAAGGCATGTAACAGGTTCTCCGAAGTCCCAGCTTTCACATTAAAACCAGTCTCTAGCCTAGTTTGTTGGGGAGATATTCCTTTCCCTTTCCGGGCTTTTGCTCCAGCTTTGCTTCTTAACTGTTATTGGTTTTTTCCCTTCCCATACACCATATTGTTGTTCTTGCATTTTCCCCTCTTGATTTTTGTGTGTTGTTTTTTTTTATCACATCCACAAAACTGGTCTGGAAAAATATGATGACAACCAGGGAAAACAACTGTACTGTGCATAAGGGGGGGGGGGAACCGATGCAGTTAAGAAGTCAACCTGCAGCAAAAAAAAACACCCCAGTGCAGAAAGCCCCTTTATCTCCGCAATGAAAGGGGCTTAGAGACTTTCTTTTTAAAAATGAAGACTGGGAATTCACAGGACCTGGTATACACATTGGTGTAATGCTGTATTGATATAATGATATTCGTTTGCCAGTTTTTTAAATAAAAGTCTTCAGTGGCGGGGGCAGGAAATGGTTGCTGGGGCATGTTTAGGGAAAATGGCTGCCATCTGGGCAGGAAAATCTGCCCACCCACACAGCAGCCTTCCAGGTTTGGTTGCTGTTTCCCACAAAACTATGCAGTAAAGCAAGTTTGAGAAAGATCAGGGAAGAGTGGGGGAAGCCCCGGGAAGGTGCATGAACACACCACGGTGTTGTGGGGAAGTTGGAAAGTATCTGCTTCCCACCAGCAGCAAACCCCGTGCAAATAACCCATGTGGAAATGGCTGCAGGGAGGTAGTTTTCTTCCAGGTATCATTCAGGGCAGCAACCCCGGATTTCCTTTTTCTTTCTTGCAGTTGATAACTTGGCTTGCTGACTTGATCTGCCAGATTTGCTTTTCTGAAGCACCTTTGCAAAGAAATAATTCTGCCTATATCTTGTTTTGCCTATCCATGTGTGTGTCTCCATGTTAGCATTTCAGCAGTCTGGGGGAGGGTTAAAAAAATGAAAACGACTGCTTACACTGAGTTTTCTAGCTGGTCTCCAGGAAACTGCTCTGAACTTGCCACAGGTGACCAGGTGAGGAGATATGAAATAGTTTATACTTAGATTTTCTAAGAACCATCTTTATACACTGTTTCCTTTAACCAAAGAAGTTTCATGAATTGCATGGGCTGATTATTTGTTTCTGCCCTCTGTCATGTATGAAGTAGGGGCTTGCATACCTTCCTCAAGAGGGGATGCATGAGCTGTCCTTGCACTGGGGGCACGTGCATCTCTTCAGAGGAACCGTGTTACAAGCCTCCGTTTCATATGTTGCAAATCAGTGTGAAAGCAGGAAGCGAGAATCATTTATTGCTTCCTGTTCTCTCTCTCCCTGCAGATTCACACATGGCCATGCTGAGCGTGGTCCGGTGTGGGTGTGGCTGATTCTTAGAGGTTCCTGCTTTAGGGCAGGTCATTGGTGTCTCGGTGATACGTTGGAGTGTCTGCCAGAGATAGCATGATTCCATAAAAACTGTATTTAAATAACTGGTGTTGCTGGCATAATATCTTCTTACTCCAAATGTCTTGTCTCATCCAATTGGTCAGGTGATCTGTTTATGCTCTGCTTAAATATGCTTAAATATATTTATAGTCCACCGTCCTCACAGAGACTCAAGGTCGATTACACCATGTAAGTCAATACAATACCGTCAGTAGGATGAGACCTCTACTAAGCAATGCACTAGGAGTGGAATTAGATCAATCTGAAACAAGTGTGGAATTTTAGACATGATATAGAATGCAGAGGCAATGCAGAAAAATGGTATTGCATCTGTAGAAAACAATGCAGTGACACCAGGGTAACACATACGGCAAACAGATAATTCATTCTATTTACAGAGGTTTAGTCCATAATCACTTTCTTTTTATAAGTGTCTTCTTGAACCGTTTGGGTATGGTATAACTTGGCCTTACCTGTTAAACCTCTCATTAGTGCTGGGTGTCACGTGGACAGCTGTTTATGTGTCTGTTAGAACTTTGTGTTTTTTTGAAATTCATTCCTCATGTAAGCATTAAAGAGCACTAGATTTCTTTCCTCGTTGGTAGCGTGAAAGATGGCCAAGGGAGCAGGGTTGAATCTGGATCACGCAGATCACCCTTTGTGGAACACTGTTGCCCAGAGGGCAATGCTTGAGAGTGGGGTTAGGCCTATGGACTTACAAAGTTAAGGTTTTGATTAAGCCTTTGATTTAGTGACAGTTCTTAGTTTCTCTGTGTGGCTTTTGAAAAACGAAAATTAATTTTATTAAGAGTTTTTAAACAAGGAATAAAAAGGAAGAAAAAAACCAAAGGAAAATAAAAGGAAAAAGAATCAGGTGGCTTTAAGGGTGAGACCACATAGTGGGGGTTAGAAAGATTCATGGAGGAGAGGCCCATCATAGCTACTAACCATGCTGAATAAAAGAAACCTCCACATCAAGAGACAGTAAACCTCTGAATACCAGTGCCAGGAGGCAACATCAGGGGTGTCAGCAAGCTGCCATAGAGTGGTGTGTTACACTGTAACATTGTGCGCTGTCCTTCCCTTCCCCCCCCCGTGCCTTCCTGTGTAGGTATTTACTTTCTTTAGCTTGCTGCTTCTGCGGAACTGCTCAAGGTCATGCAGCTGGAGGTGGGATGGAGTTATGGCGTTGCTTCGCTTGTTATGTATCCGAAGCCTGAGAACTGGACTTGTGTTTATGTTGTAGAACCGTTGTGTTCCCAAGGAATTGGGCGCTCGTTTCATCTACATTCCCGCCAGCGGGAATGGGGCTCATTGGTCCTAACCTGGTTCAAGTTCCTTTATTATGTTCCCCCTTGGGGTCTGTAGTTATTCCTAACAATGCTTGTGTTCCTGATCTAACCAGCCCTGCCACACGGGGGGGGGTGGGAATGCGTGGGCAAAGTGCGGCTTTCGAAAGCCGCACCAAAATAGACACGCGGCGTCGGGATCATACAGATCCCGTGAGCCGCCGCACAGTTGCTCCCCGGCACGATCAGATGCCGGGGAGACCGGGGAGAAAGCGATGAGACAGAGACGGAGGCTGCCGAACTGCGCATGTGTGAGCATGCACAGTTCGGCCAGGAGTCTTGGATGCGGCGGCAGAAGGAGGCGCCGGCGATCCCACGGCCGCGCTTGATGCGACCGTGCTGATAAGTCCACCTCTGTAGGTGGTTTATTTTAGATGCGGCTTTTCGGACTGAAGGGCCGGATTGGGGGCGGGTGCGCAACGTTGTGCGGTGGGATCGCGCCCGTTTGCTGTGCCCCCGATCCGTCCCTCTCCCGGCCCAAAACCTTTCGTGTGATTGGGGCCCAAGAACAGTTTTCTCTCTAGAAGCATGGAAAGGAGACTTGTGTTGGATCTTGCTGGTGTTCCACCAGCAGAAGTGGGTCAGTCCCTCCCCCTTCTCCAGCAGCACTTTGCAGCCCCTAAAAGTAATGCTGGGAGCCATGGGATCATCATGGATAAAAAGCCGTGGGGGCCATAGGGCTGTAGTGGGAAAGGCAATGGGGCAGTATCACCTTACTTTGTCTTCCATCACTGAAAGGTTGTTTGGATGCAACCCAGTGGGGGATGGGGGCCTGGTTGCTATCTAAGCATAATGCATTCTTAAAAAAAAAAAAATAGAAACCGGGCAACAAAATTATTTGAGTTACTGCTGGGAAATAATTCCAGATGGGTAGCCATATGCTGCCTGTAAGGATGCTTGTCCGATGTGCATGTGCTAGGTCAGATATTCATGATGCCCTCTTTAGGGGCTTCCATGTGGATAGTTGTCCAGCATCTGAACAAGGCAGACAAGCCCTGCATCTGGTATTCAAGGGAATCCTACATGAAAGGCACCAGAGGTCACTTGAGAGCCCTGTTTGCATGTTCACCCAAACCATGACGAGTTGAGATTTTGGTTTAATAACGATATGCCTGACAGAAATTTTGTATCTTTAATATCTTGCTTCATGGTGCGGTTGGTCAACAAAAGCTGTGGATGGTAGATCAAATGGAATTTTCCTACAGAAGAAGAAGTGTAGACAACGGTGTTTTTAATATCTTCCTGTGCCTTCTCACCTGTTTTTGAGAGTCCTGTAGAATAGCAGACGGTCATCTTCTTTTCCTGTCTGAAAGCCACATCTTGGTCTCTACTCAGTTTCTGAGGGCCCTGAGTTGGATGCTGCTCTTCCTGATTCTAGTGTTGGTGGTGCTCCAGAGTGGAGGGAGACCGTGATATGGGTCTTAAACTATTATTAATAGCCCCTGAACCGTTTAATGTTTTTAGGAGTCTCGGCTGTCTAGTGGAATTGAAGTCCAGGAGGCTTCAAGCTCTGATAAATTGCAAAGTTTCTTGAGAGCAGAAGTTCCCACAAGCTCTAGGCCATAATTGGTCCACCTTTTCTGTCATGAATGTATAGAAATGCTTTTCTCCTCTCATCTCAAAAACGTTTAAGTGTCGGGTTTTCTGTAATAGGCTTTTCCCGCCCCTTCATATTTCCCCGTAAATATTGCAAAGGGGTCTGTGAGCAGTAAAGCACGGTCTAGCACAGCCAAAGACTTTAAGGTGTTGCATGAGTATTGCTTAGCGATTAACAAACAAAATTATGAATCTGAAGTACCATTTGCATTAGGAACCAGGCTATTTGTGTATACTTTTTTCCTTCAAGCTCTAATTTTCTTCTTCACTTCCCCCCTCCCTTCCAGCCCTCTACTTCCCAACAGATGGTTTCAGAATTTTATTTTATGGTGTGTGGCTAAAATGACATCAGTCTTTTCTCTTTTTCCCCCCAGTGACTGACCAAACTATCTGTGCTGACAAAAGCTATAGTGTGTCTTTAATTAAATGTGGAACTACTTTAGAAGCCGGGCTAGACAGCGAAGGGTGATAGTAATGTATTTTGCCTTTTGCAAGACAGCTTAAGGACTGCATAGCAGGAAGACTGAAATGAATAGAGATCTAACCCAAGTTGTGTGAATTATTCCCCCCCTCCTGTCTCAGCTCCCCAACCCGTAAGCTGGTTTTAATTGAGCTCATGTTCTCCAGTTGATCTTAGAGCAACGGTCGTCCTCGCAGGACAACCGACCTGCCCCAGTGAGACCGCGTCCCACTTAGCTCTCTGTCGGACATTCAGCTATTGGCTAAACAGAATCGGTGTTGACAGTTGACTTATTGAAAGTTAGTCTGTGCTGTCACTCCTGGGCTTTTATTGTGGTCTGTGGAAAATGCAGCTTGTTCAGCTAATTTAAAGAAATGTGCGCTAGGATGTTAATGGCTAATCCGTGCATATAGCCGAGGTTATATGTGATGCTGACTGTGTAAAGCCAAAATGCAGGATTAAAATTCCTGTAACAATTCTTCTCTCCCCCCACCCCACATCCCATCTGCAAATAATCAGGCACGCACTGTGGGGTACTGGCAGTTAGAACCTCTCTGGCCTTCTGTTGTGTCTCTTATGTGATCTCAGATGCTCCATAATACCACTTTCTTAATGAAATAAAATTCCTGGCATAGGAGGACTCCTCTGCAAAGTTGCATCCAGTCGAGAATGGCAACCAAACCTACCATTTCTCTTGACAAATGGGTATTAAAATACAGGGTTTTGTTGTTTTTTTTTAAAAAAGAAAAACAAAATGAGCTGCACGTTTATATGTTTGTATGTACAAGGCAGGATTTTAGCGAGTATCATTCTGGTCGGTGTGCTGCATACAATTTCTTAAATAGTTCTCCCTTCCTAGACCGAGCCATACAAGATAGGGACTTTTGTTTTCTTCGTCTCCTTTAAACTTGTTTGACCTCCATGTTTATGATGGATAATAAAAATGCATGGTTAAACCTGCGATGTAGGGTACACTACATGTTGCTTGGTAAAGCTGTTTTGGAAGGAGGGAAATTTGCATGGGATAGTGGCAAAACAGTGTTTTAATTCGTTCTCCCCCTGCAAATGGCTTCCTCCAGTGGCTTTTTAAATTTTACTTAATTTCAGAGATTTATCTTCTCAAGCCAGTTTATGAAAAACATCATAAAGTCAAAGAATATATCATAAAAAGTTAGCGATGTTAAAATTTCAATAGTAACAACCGAACAGTAGAACAAAACTTATATAATTACAACAAGCAAGAACGATGGAGCAAAATGACACGAATTCTCGTCAGACGCCTGAAAAAATGCCTTCATTTGGTATCTGGAGCATCAGCTAAAGGGATGCAGCAAGGGCATTCGACAGAAGGTTCACCACAGAGATGAGACAGGAAGTCCCTGTCTTTAGTGTCCACCTGCTTCATCCCTGAAAGGCCTCTGGGGATGATCTCAACAGGTTGGCTGATTCGTATGGTAGCAGAGCGCTGGAACTTTGAATTTGCTCTGAAACAAATCGGCAGGTGTGGAAGTTCTTTCTGAACTGGCAGGTTGCATCTCAGGGACTTCTATCAGTCGACTGAATTTTTGAACAGCGTGTTAGGTGGGTGCAGTACGTAAAACACATCGCAGCAGACAAATCTGACTGTGGTCAAGGCATGGAAAACCACAGCCCAGGTCTGTCTTCACCACTAGTGAACCAGCTGGAGGTATTCCGAACCTGGGTGTCTTATCAGCAGAAATAGTTTCAATAGAATCCCCAACCTGTTGATATCCTCCACAGTAACTCCCATCTAGAATCAGCTGATTTCTTAGCTATATTATGTTATTCATGCAACCTAGTCTCAAGCTCAAGTTTGCACATATTTGGGATCTGTATATGTATGGGAAACCATTTGTGGGAGAAGTTTGGATAGTGAAAATGGAAGTTGGGAAAGGGTTATGTTTCTGTATCTTCCAGATGCTCTAAATATCCTCTTCGCAAACAGGCCTTTGCTCATTATAAAAGATGTCTGGGCACTGTTGGCCACGCAGTTATCAATGTTCCCTCTACGTTATGGAGTCCTGTGAGCAAAAATTCTGCTTTGTGAGCTACTGGCATTAAAGCCGTGAGCAGGTGATTTGGCTACTGCACAAATTAATCTCCTCCAGAGCCATCCTTCCATCTTGAGCTAAGACAAAAATGTGTGAGCCAGAGACTAAAAAACTGTGAGCTAGCTCACACTAACTCAGAACCATTCAAATTGTCATAATGTCAGTTCGGCTGTTGTGTCTAGCTAGTTCAGCAGCTACAGAACACTTCTTTTCCCCCAGAGATCCCTTCAGATTGGAAATAAGCTTTGCCTTTCTGGTGTATCAAAATAGTTTTAATGTTAAACAACTGCTTCATGCCTGTTAAAACGAGCCCATCCACGACTTCTCATGCTTGTTTAATTCTTCAGGAGTGGAGCCTTGTGGTGTTGATGGTTTGGCGCTTAGAATGAAAACTGACCTCCCTTGGAGAGCTCCATTTTGATGCTGAATGTGTGTTCTAGTCACATTACATAAGATATTTTCATTTTGATTTACAGAGGTGGGAAAAGCTGAAGAAGGGTGCAATCCAGAACTCACTCTCTGTGGAGCAGCCCCATTAAATTGAATACATTACTCAGTAGAAAACAGGAGCAAAATTTCTATAAACATGGTGAGGTAAACGTCCAATCAAGCAGGATTTGGGCTACATGTATTCATATGAAAGCTAACTATGGCATCTGTGCTGTGTACATTTTGGGAGTAAATCCCACTGAACCTCAAAGTAAGTATCTTTTTATAAGGCTGCAAGGTAAGGTCTTCAGATTGGCAACATTTTATTATAGAATTTCTTCCCTGACAGTATGACTTTGCATATATTAAGACAAGAAGAAGAAGAAGAGAAGAAGAGATTGGATTTATACCCCGCCCTTCACTACCCAAAGGTGTCTCAGAGTGGCTTACAAACTCCTTTCCCTTCCCCTCCCCACAACAGACACCCTGTGAGGTGGGTGGGGCTGAGAGAGCTCTGACAGGAACTGCTCTTTTTCAAGAACAGCTCTTATCACAGCTATGGCTTGCCCAAGGTCATCCAGCCAAGTGCAAGTGGAGGAGTGGGGAATCAAACCCGGTTCTCCCAGATTAGAGTCCACACATTTAACCACTACACCGAACTGACAACATCAGCAAAGGACTTAGAAGAATCTGGAATACCAGACTTCTGAAGGCCATGAACAGGATCATCTTTGCTATCTTATTTCCTTCCCAAATGGAGATTGTGCTCCATGGTATACTGATGGGTTTGTTAGACCTCTGCTGCCAGTCCCTGCGAGTATTTCAGGGGCAGAGGCTGGTAGGGGAAACTTGGGAAGCATCATGGATACTGTGACAACCCATCCTGCTGAGCATCCGGAAATGATATCACAGAGTTAGTGACGCTTTGGGAATTCCTGCAAGTCTTTATGGTCTTTACCATAGAGTGGCAGAATTCCTAGAGCACCATGGATACTGTGACAGCACTTCTGGGTGTTCACCAGGATGTGATGTCATAGTGTTCACTCTGTTATCCCCTCGCCTTTTGCCTCCTGCTGTTCCATCGATCCAGTGTTAGGGATGGAGTATGGAATGTGAGGTTAGCTGCTGTGGTGGGCAGTCTGGTAAGCCTATATATACTGGTGAACTTAGGCAATGGACAGGTCTGGAGTGTCCCTGGCAGCCAATATCTGCTGGTACAGACAGAACATGCCATAGTTAATTGTCTGTAAGTTGGTAGTTAACAGTCAAGAAAGTTCTCTTCATTGCCAGTGTGGCTTGTACCCCACCCAAAATTTCCACATGTGCAAGAAGGGAGGGAGACTGGCTTTTGCTGATTGCTCTGTCACATGGCAGGCTCAAGCACCCCCTGAAATGCTGTTCTTGGGGGATGGCCCCCCCTACAGGAATAGCTTGAGGCGGGGAGTCCGAGGTCTCCTGTGGTATGGCAGTATCAGTGAAATCCACCCCTTTCTTACACACGGGATCCAATCCGGTGACTTCCCAATTGTATTCAGTACAGATATTTAAAATTAACAAATGGTGTTGCCTTATACTGAATTAGACCATCCATCTACCAGTGCTAGTATCTGACCAGCAGTGGCTCTCCAGGGTCTCAGAGGTCTTTCACATCACTCACTGCCTGGTCCTTTTAATGGGAGATTTCAGATAACTGGACCTGAGATCTGCTGCATGCAAAGCAGATGCTCTACTCGTGAGCCAAGTCCAAGGCAGGATTCAGATGGATGTGGTTTGGCTGTAAACTGTGACAGTTCTGCTAGATTCCTTTGGATAAAAATCTCTCTGTTTCATCTGCAGATCATGTAGCAGTGGAGTTGGCTATGCTGTCTGGTCAGGTTTGCATGGATAGGTTTCTTTTTGTATTTTTACATTTTTGTATGTATGTGTGTGTGCCTGTGCCCCTGCGTGGAAGTCATGGCAACCTCTGGCGACTCCTACTGGGGCATGGAGGACGTTCAGAGAAGTGTCTTGATAGCCTGTCTCTGCCTCCCGGCCCTGGTATTCTTTGGAGGTCTCCCATCCAAATACTTGACCCTGCTTAGCTTTTGAGACCTGACAAGATCAGGCTTGCCTGGGCTATCCAGGTCAGGCCTGGTTTGTATGGGTAGTTTTTGATGGGTCTCTTCTTGCAGCAGCTCCATTTCTTTGAAATTTATTTATTTCATTCAGCTTATATACTGCTCCTTCCCGAAGGCTCGGAGCGGTTTTACAGAGAAGTATTTAACATTTCTAACTAGGGCCACACAGTACAGGGGAGAAATGAATGCCTACCAGGCACCTGAGCAGAGTGTGTTCATGGTGGGTTCTTCCTCAAGTCGATGGTGTCTCGCTCCTTCTGGGCGGACCTTCGTGGTGTGCGGCTCTGCAACGGTTGCAGCACTGGTCTCTGTCCTTATTGGCTCTGCAGTGGTTGCAGCACTGGTCTCTGTCCTTATTGAAATGCACTGTCCAGTGAGGCGAGGGCTGCATTTCTGTTCTTTTCTAGGAGAGTTTGTATGGCACAGCTGTTCTTGAAGGGCTTTCCATTACTAGCTTTGAATTCTCCGCTGGTAGCTTTTTAATGGCAATTTCAAACTTTAAGTGGTTTTATGGCCTATTGTGTTGTATTATTTTTGGAAACTTGTTTAAGCTCTAAAGGAAAGATGGTGTACAAATGCCTCCAATAATTAAATATCTCTAATATTTTGTTGGTGTTACAGGCAGGGGTGTCAGCATGACCTCAGAGTGCCCGGAGGTATGCTACTGCTCCAGCCTCCCTTTGCCCAAGCTTCTATTTCGAAATGTGTGTGGGTTAAAAGCCAGCAGACCAATTACAAGGAAAAGCCCTCTGGATTTTTCAGCGCTGTTTTGATAGCACTTTCAGAGGTGCGCTTTCCAAGATGGTTAATGCACTGATGTCTTTTTGAGCTTCTAATGCATTCTTGGATGCTAGTCACTTGGCTTGCAGTTGGGTTCTTTGGATCATTTCCTTGGGAAGCCGCATCTTTCTTATCAACACATTTGACTGACCGAATGAGCACTTTCAAGAGCAGAGGAGCATCCCCCCACCCCCAAGTGAATATTGTGCTGTATTTTCCAGCAACATAAAATCAGAGGGTTGGATCCAGTGGAAGGACTGTGCGAGGTCCACACAAGAATACCCATCTTTCTAGCTTTCTTGTTTTACCACTTGCAATCAGTTGTAAGTGGACTCTTTTTGTAGCAGGAACTCCTTTGCATATTCGGTGACACACCCCTAATGTAGCCAATCCTCCAAGAGCTTACAGTAGCCCCTGTAAGAAGAGCTCTGAAAGCTCTTGGAGGATTGGCTACATTAGGGGTGTGTCACCTAATATGCAAAGGAGTTCCTGCTACAAAAAGAGCCCGTAATAGCCATGAGGGTCAGAAGGCTGCAGTGGAATGGGGAAGTGGGACGGAATTGCTCTCTTCTTCCTCTTCCATCAACAGAGTTCTGCTCACTGAAGAGGGAGTGGTTTTGCCCTCTTCCTCTGCCCCTCTGCTGCCTCTCAGCTAACATGGCCATTGCTCCATGTTGCGTGCTCTGACCTGGGAATAAACTTTTCTTGGTTTAGAGATGGTTGCTGGAGGACGGGCAATGCTGGGAAGATTAATGACCTACTGGTAGAATGCAGGATCCAACCCAGAAAATATTAAAAAGACCACCAAGAACAAAGTGTCTTTAAGATCAGTTGTCAAGACAGAAGATAGTAGCCTGTAAACATTTTGGCTGTGTTGCTGAATGTGAGCATCTGGACTGGTGATCCTATGATCGGAAGTGGGTGTGTATTTGTCTCTTTGGGTAATTAAGATACTTCAGAGGATAAATTCAAAGGGGATACAGCATATAAACGGGGGGGGGGAGATCTTATATTAAGCTTCCCTCCACCCAGAGGGCAATTGTTCAAGTTCTTCCCACTTCCAAAGTTAACTCTCACACTTTTTTTGAAAAGGAAGGCCACCAGAATGTGAGTCTTCCTCCCAGTTTTCCATACTGATCACATAAGAACATAAGAGACACCAATGTCAGATCAGGCCAAAGGCCCATGTAGTCCAACACTCTGTCACGCAGTGGCCAAAAATACCAGGTGCCACCAGGAGGTCCACCAGTGGGGCCAGGACATTAGAAGCCCTCCCACTGTTGACCCCCCCCCCAAGCACCAAGAAGACAGAGCATCACTTGCCCCAGAGTCCCTACCTATACCTTGTGGCTAATAGCCACTGATGGACCTCTGCTCCATATGCCTATCTAATTCCCTTTTGAAGCCGTCCATGCTTGTAGCCGCCACCACCTCCTGTGGCAGTGAATTCCATGTGTTAATCACTCTTTAGGTGAAGAAGTACTTCCTTTTATCCGTTCTAACTTGACCGCTCAGCAATTTCATGGAGTGCCCACGAGTTTAGTTATTACCGAACACTTTATTGTGAGATAGGATGGGTTTTAATTGTATAAAATGTTTTATAATGAAGATATACTGTATGTGTATTGTGGTTTTATTGACGCAAGACTATCTTGCCCTGTAAGCCGCCCTGAGCCCTACGGGGGAGGGCGGGGTATAAATTTGAATAATAAATAAATAAATAAATAAATTCTTGTATTGTGAGAAAGGGAGAAAAGTACCTCTTTCTCTACCTGTTCTTTCTCATGCATAATCTTGTAAACCTCAATCATGTCACTTCTCAGTTGTCTTTTCTCCAAGCTAAAGAGCCCTAAGCACTTTAACCTTTCCTCATAGGGAAAGTGTTCCAACCCTTTTATCATTCGAGTTGCCCTTTTCTGCACTTTTTCCAAAGCTATAATATCCTTTTTAAGGTGTGGTGACCAGAACTGCACACAGTATTCCAAATGAGGTCTCACCATTGATTTATATAGGGGCATTATGATATTGGCTGATCTGTTTACAATACCCTTCCTAATAATCCCCAGCATAGCATTGGCCTTCTTTATTGCAGTCACACACTGTCTCGACATTTTCAGTGAGTTATCTACTACAACTCCAAGATCTCTCTCTTGCTCAGTCTCTGCCAGTTCAGACCCCATCAATGTGTATTTATATTTAGGATTTTTGGCTCCAATGTGCATCACCTTGCACTTAGCCACATTGAACCCCATTTGCCATGTTGACGCCCACTCGCCCATCCTTGACAGATCCCTTTGGAGTGCCTCACAATCCTCATTGGTTTTCACCACCCTGAACAACTTTGTATCATCCGCAAATTTAGCCACTTCACTGCTTACTCCCAACTCCAAATCATTAATGAACAAGTTAAAAAGCGGTGGACCAAGTACTGATCCCTGCGGTACCCCACTGCTTACATCCCTCCATTGAGAAAATTGCCCATTTATACTCACTCTCTGTTTTCTATTAATTAGCCAGTTTTTGATCCATAAAAGGACTTATCCCATGATTTTTGAGCTTACTTAGGAGCCTTTGATGAGGAACTTTATCAAAAGCTTTCTGGAAGTCAAGGTAAACAATATCTATTGGATCCCCCTTGTCCACATACACAGGATGGGGAAGGAAAGGTCTTCGGTCAAATCAAAAAGAGGGCGCTCTTAGAAGCTGTGTTCATCATGCCACAGTGATGGGTATGCTAGCCCCTGGGGGACTTCACAGTGCTTGAAGAAAACAGTGCGTTAGTAGAAGCTCATTTTTCCGGTGGAAAATCTACTGTAAAACAGAACAGCTTCATGCAATTCAACCCATAGTTCTAGGGTAAGGTATGTTCTGTAGGTGATTTAATGGGCTTAGACCAACAGGCATTTCTTGGGGGGGGGAGTTAATGATTTATGGGGTTTTATTCTGTGTGGTTTCACTTTTGAATTGTGAGCTGCCTTTAGCCACAAGGAAAATGCTCAAATATTTTTTTAAAAATGCAACAAATAATTTGGTTTGGTTTTTTCTAGCTTATACAAGACAGAGTGGGCTACTGGGATCACTTCACATCTCCGAAGTGGTACCTCTCCAAGAAGCCAGTGTACCATCCCTGCATTGCTGAGTGCAGATGTCTTAGCTTGTGATGATAATGGGCCGGGGGAGCACTTTATGCAGCTCACCATCCTAAGTACCCTCCCAAGAGATGCTGTGATAGCAACCTGTACTTAAGTGTTCTGGATGATGTCAACCCAACGGCTTACTCCCATCTCCAAATCATTAATGAATGCATTTAAGACTGGTATTTCAGCCACTTTAGAAGAGAAGAAGAAGAGCAGAGATTAGATTTATACCCTGCCCTTCACTACCAAAAGGTGTCTCAGAGCCGTTTACAAACTCCTTTCCCTTCCCCTCCCCACAACAGACACCCTGTGAGGTAGGTGGGGCTGAGAGAGCTCTTGACAGAAACTGCTCTTTTTCAAGGACAGCTCTTATCAGAACTGTGGCTTGCCCAAGGTCATCCAGCCAGGTGCAAGTGGAGGCGTGGGGAATCAAACCAGGTTCTCCCAGATTAGAGTCCACGCACTTAACCACTACACCAAACTGGCTCTCTTTACTGGCTGACACAGGTAACGAGGTTGCCCAGTAAATTGCTATCATATCAAGATTACAATTGTAAGACTTAAATGTGGCCAGTCTTTTTTAAAAAGATGGTATCATCCAGAGCAGAATCCAGTTAAATGTTTTAAACAAATAGCTCTTCAGTTTTATTGCCCGTACTCATAACTGTCATTTTTGAGTCAGCAATCCAACATTAACGACACAGTTAAAAGGTACATTATTAAAATACCAAATGTGCATCGTTAAAATAAGTTCAAATTCACATTTAATCCCAAGGTCAAGAGTAAACATGAGCTTTCCTCAGTCACAAGGCAGAAGGGTTGTGGAATGTATTCGTTATTATATTTAATTCTGAACCAGACCGTAGATTATATGATCACTAAACTTGCAAAATGGAGCTAGGGACAGACAAGGAGGGAATTTCCCTAAAAGCTTCAAGAAAGTTCCAGATTTCCAGAAAAATCTGAACAAATGCCAGGGGATTAAACTCCCCCATATTAAAAAAAATGTATGTGCCCTGCATTGATGTAGAGAAGGTGACTATCTTCAGGGTGGCCACAGGGCTTCCAGAGGAGCAGTGGCCACCACTGGTGCATGTGCTAGGTAGACGAGAGGAAGGGAACCCTAGAGCCATCACCGAATGAGGTAAGCAGAGGCAGCAGTGCTGTGGGTGGGAGGGAGAGAGAAGGATAGGGGAGCTGGAGTCACTGCTAGCCATGTGAGCGAGGCAGCCATTGTTGGTGGCTCTGTAGCTAGGTGGGCTAGCTGGAACATAGGTGCCCCACCAAGGGAGAAGAAGGATGGGATTCCCCTCTTGCAAGTCTCGCAGGTCCCTGCTTATAGGATCTAAATACGTGAGTCCCCAAATTGTAGATTGGGCAATCCGCCAGTCCGGTGGAGAAAGCCAGAGACAACTGTAATTGTGTGACCTTGAGCAAATTATGGCACTTCTCCTTTTGTAACATGGGCAAAATAGTATTCTGAGGTTAAAGGCAATACAGATTCTGTAGTGCAATATAAGTAGTAGTTATCTCCTTTCAAAGCTGTGGCCATCACTACATTTTATGGCAGCAGATTTTGCATTTTAACTACCTTCTGTGTAAAGTAGTATTTCCTTTTGTCTGTCCCGAACCTACTGCCCATCAGTTTCATTGGATGCCCTCGACTTCTAGTATTTTGGGAGAGGATTGAAGGGCTATAATGCTTGGGTAGGAAGGTTTTAGCTCCTCCCCCCGCTAGTTTCATTTCATTGACTGAGGAGCAGAGCAGGGGTGCATGTTTAATCTCTCCTATCCTGGTACCCCCCCCCCCCCCCCCCCCCCCCCCCCGGTAGCCTCTAACTGTCTGAACATCCGACCATGTATCTGGAATGTAATGTGAACTTTGACACATGTTTATCTGGATCTTCAAGAGCTTGTTAAAGCTTTTTGGCAATTGGGCAAAATAAACTGCTGCTTGTAACATGTTCAAACTGCTACTTGTAACATGTTCAGTGGTGATTCCATCCTACTCCTAGCAACCTTTGGGAAACCAATGGGTTGGATCCAGCAGTGCGTGAGTGGAAAGGAAGATGTACTTAGCACAGCTCCATTGGCAGAAGCAGTAGTGAAACAGCTGCAGCAACACAGAGCATTTTGATATACATGTTTAACGAAATAACACTGTGCATATGGAGTAATGGAATGTGCAACAGATGGTTCACATGATTTCACTTAATTTGGATTTGAACTTGTATGAGAAGAAATACCTCGTACTATGTCTTGTGTATGCAAAACCGGTAGTGGGGATAGAACCGCTTTCACTTGGCACCAGCAGACCTGGGAGAGTAATTTTAGCACTTCTGCTTGCACGCGGAGCTTGGTACACAGAAGTCTTCCATTGACATCAGCCAGAATATGCATTCTCGAAGGCTGGTGTACCCTGAAATTCCTATTGCATATGAGACTATTTCAGTATCAAAGGCATCTTGGGAGCATTGCTTATAGACGCATCTGAATGTAGTTAGTTTTCGTTGATACAGCTGGATGTTGAGATGATAGCAGTTTTGGTTTCTTGTCATGGACTTGGAATACTGTTGAATAAAAATGGGTTTCTGTAACTTTCCTCCTTACATTACATAGTTAGAAATGTTTTTGATTGAATCCAATCTGTGTTGTGTTCTTAATTTCAAGTTTATCAACTGTTTAGAGGAAAGGTAGTCATGGAGGAAGGAATCCCAAAAAATGTTGTCACTGGTTGGTGATATCACCTAGCTAAAGTAACCCAAATTTAATCCATTGGTGACATACAGTGTTTAGATGTTCAACGTGTTTAAAGCAGAAGCAGGTATAAAAATAAGAGAGATTGAAGAGAAGAGATTGGATTCATACCCTACCTTTCTCTACCTGAAGGGGTCTCAGAGAAGCTTACAATCTCCTTTCCTTTCCCCTCCCCACAACAGACACCCTGTGAGGTAGGCGGGGCTAAGAGAGCTCTTTCAAGAACTGCTCGTGAGAGAACAGCTCTGAAAGAACTTGTAACTGACCCAAGGTCACACCAGCGGCTGCATGTGGAGGAGTAGTGAATCAAAACCAGTTTTCCCAGATCAGAGTCCAGGCTCCTAACCGCTACACCAAACTGGTTCTCAGTTGGTACCAACAACATCTACATATGTCCTGTGACATTTCTAGTCAGGTACTTGCTTAAATTATAGTGGCCCCTACCTGGTGAAACTCTCTTGCAGATGACATCTGGGACCTGCAGAATCTTTCTAGTTTCCACAGGGCTTGTAAGACAGAGTTGTTCCACCAGGCTTTTCACTGAGGATGGTCGAGGCCAATTTATTACCACCTTTTAATGGTGCCACTGGTTGTATTTTTTTTTTTACAGCAATCTAGGTGTTGGTTGTTGGGTGCCAAGTAATTGTTTTATTTTGATGCCTGAGCTAGGGTGCTATTTTATGGACTGAAATGTAATATTTTTGTAAGTATGATTCATCTTTATAGATTTTCTTATTGGATGTTGTGAGCTGCCCTGAGCCCTTTGAGCCAAGGGAGGGCTGGTATATAAGTCAATAAATAAATAAAGACTTGGCAAAAAATCTTGGGGTTGAGTCGTGTCAAAAATAGAGCTTATTCTTCATCTGTGGCCTGCAAGAGTAGTCTTTCCCTTCTCTCAAGTTCTTCCTCAAAACCCATGTTGTGAAAACTTAGTCTCCTTCCTACAAAGCTTAGTCTCCCTCATCCAAAGCTTCACTTGAGTATATCTGTACATACAACTGAAAAACATGTTATTTTCCCACTTCTCCTCATTCACTTTCAGGTTCCAAGCTTATATGGGTAAGGGCTGGGTTTGCCAACCTCCAGGTGGGGATATGCTGGAATTACAACTGACAGACAAAAGAAATTAGTCCCCCTGGAGAAAATGGCTGCCTCAGAGAGTAGACTCTGTGGCATTATAGACCACTGAGGTCCCTCCCCTTCCCAAATTCTGTCCTCCCAAGACTCCACCCTCAAATTTCCAGGAATTCCGTAACCTGGAGTTGGCAGCCATAGCAGGGATACATTTTATATTCTGTAAAAGTGTACCATATATTGATGGTATTAAATAGATTAGTTACTGTGTCATCCTAAGCAGAGTTGCCCTTTTCTAAGCCCATTAACTTTAATGGGATTGGAAAGGTGTGATTCTGCTTGGGATGGCACTATTTGTTTATAACAGTTCTTACTGGGTTGATGGCAGAAAATGGTCTCAGCATGATGAATGCTACTTCTTTTCTAGCTGGTATTGTTTTAGATCAAGGGCTGAGTGAGATCAGCTGCTCAGACCTGCTTCCATGCTAAGCTGTCTCTCTCTGTGTGAAATGTCAAGCTGTTTGTTGTGGAATTTAATATTTTCTTTTTTAAATGATTTGGTTTAGCTGCTTTGAAAAGGCGCTTGATAATGAAAAGTGGGATGTGATTTCACTAAAAAAAATGCACTCTTCAGACAGCCTTCTCCAGGGGGTACCCTCACCTAATTGTCCATATGGCAACAGGCTTTTTCTATGGTAGGTCCATTCCTCTGGGAAAGTGTTCAAGATTGGAGGTGGAGGGCCCCTTCACTGGCTGCCTTCTTAAGGAAGTGTAAGACTTTTTGATTTTAGATGGCATTTAGTGGAGGCTAAGGCTAGCCCAGTCTGGTCTGATCTCGGAAGCTAAACAGGGTCGGTCAGGCCCTGGTTAATACCAAGGAGTCCCAGGATTGCTGAGCAGAACAGGCGATAGCAACCCACCTCTGTTCATCTCTTGCCCTGAAAACCTACGGGGTCAGTGTAGATCAGTTGTGATGATGGCACTTTCCACCAGACTGTCAGATTTGGCTGTGAGTTTAACCTATGCATTGTTGTTGTCTTGTTGGACTCTGTGTGTGTGTGTGTATGTGTGTGTGTACTTGCTTCTTAGTCACCTTGAGTTTATGGAGATAAGGAGGGATCTACCTATTTTGAATAATGACTATGTTTACCACATGGCAAGTCCAGCTTTCAACAAGCACTTTTTAAATGTTGCCGAGTCCATTTGTTATATTAAAGCCATTTTGGGTGGCATTCTGAGGTAAAATGTGTGGTGGTGAAGAGTAAGAATGCTGAAGTAGTTTGCGGGTGGAGTCTTGAGGCTTGTCTCTCACATGTTGATGTCTTTGTACCTGAATAGCCTCAAATACAGCTGTGTGCTGTGCAGCTAAGGAACTTGCAGTGATGTGGTACGTGGAGCGTACTGTTGGGAGGACCAGGGGTCATTTCCTGCAGGAGCGCACAGGAGCGGAGCTCCAGCAGTATAGAGCCCAGGGGGCGGGCACATGCAACAACCCCCACCCCCTGCTCCCAGCAGCCCTCAGTCAGAGCAAGAAGCAGCCAGGTAAGCTGCAGAGCCCCCCTAGCCCAAAACAGTCCAGTGGCACCTTTAAGACCAAGTTTTATTTAGGTACAAGCTCTCCCTCCTCTGCGAGGCCAGATCTTCACGTTCCCCCCCCCCAATAGGTAGCAATCCAAAACAGTCCAGTGGAGCCTGAGCGGTGGGTGTTGCCTTCTGACACACCTCTGGTGACGTCAGGGGGTGTAGCATACACAAATATGTTACGCTAATAAGTTATGGTAATGAACTCCTGCACCCCTTTTTCTATGGAATGACCTCTGGGGAGGACTACTTCAAGTGGCAGAAAGGTTAGCTGTGCACTATATGTTGTATCTCATGTGTGTGCTTTTAAACCGGTTTGCCACCCCCCCCCCTTAGTTCTGTTATTAACAGAAAAGTAAAACTACTGTTTTCCTTCCTTTCCATCTTGTCAGATCTGTTCACAGATTTACAAAATTGGATCAGAGTCTCTGCGTACCATCCCTTCCTCTAATCTAAAGAGGTAGCTTTTCTTCACATGGCTTTCTGTGCCATTTATGATTTTTTTCCTTCAGAAACAATGATAGTTTCTTCAGAGAGCGAAAGGTGATTTTAAATAGGTAGTACTGCTCATAACTTGTATGACTTTTATCTACCTAAACAGATTTCGCAGGGTTCTAAGTTTATTTCACAGACCTGCAAAACCAGTTGGACTAGAGACAGTGGTGGCACCAGCCCCAAAGAAATGTGTGTGGATGGCAGGAAGCAGTTCCTTCCTTAGATAGTTTTCAGCTCTCTTTTAAAATGTTCGTGTCTCACTGGTTAGAGTTGGAACCTGAATTCTTGCTTTTATTCCTTTTTTGAACTTCTTTCTGTCAAAACATCTTGGAAAAAGCTGCAGTTCCCAACCTTTCTTTGACTTATTGAAACATTAGCAGAGGAGTGAACGCACAGTCCTCAATTTCTGGAAAGGCTCTGAAATGCAACCTCCCCCCCCCCCCCCCCCCCCCAAATCCAAAGACGGGCCCTGATCTCGTGATGGTTGTTCTTAATAGCTTTTACTAGGCAGCCAGTAAGTGAAACTTACGGCATGTTCATCTGGGTGTAATCTGAGGCTCTTTGGGTAAAATAACATTAGTCTGTGCTACTTAAACACACTCTCGAAAGATTAAGGAGGAGAGGAAGGAAAATATTTGAGGAGATCAACTGGATGTGGTCGAATACAAGAAACGTCACCTGAGATGGATTAGCGTTTTGCCGAGCTTGACCTGAATGGGAGACCTCCATTTAAAACTTGTGTTGTTAGCTGATCAGCTCCTGGTATTCTATCCTTGTGTTGATCTCTTTCCATCCATAATGTTCTACCAGAATTCATATAATAAAAGTGTCCAATAATTTCGATGTCTCAATCGCTGCAAAGCCTTTTTTTAAAAAAATCCTCAGTTTAACATTCCTTTTCCTTATTAGCTGCAGCCATCTCTTTCTAATTACAAAAGTCTTAATGCACACCCCCATTTATATTCTGTGACTTTTATTCCATTTTAGAGCTTTAAAAATGCATTTGCCTCCTCTTGGGCTGCTACACGTATAGCTCATGCATTTTTGTTCAAGAAGTTTCAAATATTTAACAGTGTTTGTGTTTCAATGTTGAACCCAAACCCAGTTATATAGTTACGATACAAACGTCTGTCAGTTTTGTACCAATATAACCATTGTCATTCCTCACTCTGAATAACCAAATTCTGGGAACTGTAGTTTGATGAAAGTGCTGACAATTCTCTGGCAAAGATCAGTTTCCTCCTCATAAAACTACAGCTCCCAAGATTCCCTAGGAAAGGGGAATTGCTGCTAAATCAGTTTATGCTGCAAGTATTCCTGCGAGTATGGCAGGTACTAGGTTAAAATTGATGAGTGACGACCAAGGCTCAAATTCTGAGCCTAGGAGCTACAGATTTCTTCATCGTTGCTATTCAAAGCAGTGCTATAACTCACTTTGTTGCATAGAGCTGGAATCTTCAAGTTACATGTTCTTGAAATTGTGGCTGCCCTGTTAACAGCTTTGCAGCTGAGTCTTTCTAAAGCTGTTTGAACAACATCTTGGTCAATGGACAAATTAAGCATTTTTAGAAACTAGATTGTAAATGGTGGTTCAGCAAAGTGAAGGCATGTCTTTCAGAAGTATTCTGGCGTAAGGATGAAAGGCTGCTAGAGTTCCAAGTGACTTGAACTGTAATCACAGGTCACTATGCTTTGTGGGATAGTGTACCAATGTGGAATTAACCAACAGGACTCCAGACACGATGAGATCCCCAATTCTTCCAGGTCTTCATCACTACTTTGGCACTATCTATATTCGGTTCAACAAGTTTAGCTTTATGCAATAGCAAGCAAATTTCCTGAAGGAAAGCATTATCTTTTCCTGGAAGTTTATTGTAACTAGAATTCTTACCCAACCTGTCCTCTGTAGCTTTGCTGCATCAAACATGGTCTTGTTTGAATTTTCCTCTGATTTGGAAGTGAACAGTGGAGTACGCCAGCCATATGAACTGTGCCCCTTCTAGCCTCTTAGCAGATAAGCACTGCTTCATATTTTATTAGAACAATTTGGCTCCTGACGTGAACTCAAGACTCATTAATCCTATAATGTAGTGGATAGAGTTGGAAAAATACAGGATGTAAATATGTTCTTCATTACACACTCTAATACCAACCAGATATGGAGTGTGCATTCTGTAATATGGTAGTCAGAATGTAGTAAGCAACTAGCAAATTGTTGACAAGGCTCATCTGTTCTTCATTTTAGTTTGGAGTCTTGAGCAAAAATTCTTAAAGTTTGACTGCTCGGCGTTGCTTACTGATGCTTATCTTAACTAGATGGAGCGATACTAAATACATAAGGATATTGAGAAGGCTGCCCTCTCTGTTGGCAGTACATGTTGAGGGCCAAACTACACAGTACTCTTGACATGTGCCGGGTAATAGGTGCACACAGCCCAGTCAGGTGTCCATTGGGGAACTCACCTTTAAGAAGTACCCTTTCGTTTAGCCCTGTGATAGAGTGCTGCAAGGAGCTTCCAGTTTCCCTCCCACCCTGCTTTTGCTAGCGGAAGAGGGGGCAGGAGGGCTTTTTGCCCTTTCCCCTGGTTGTGGGTTCCCCCCCCCGTCCTTTCCCGATTCCATGGGCCCTAGGAAAGAGACATGAAGCCAGAGAAACAGAACAAAAACCCCTGCCACCCTTTCCACTGGTGAAAGTGGTACGGGAGGGAAACTGGAAGCTCTTTCTTATCTCACAGTGTTCTCTTGCAGTACTGAGTACTTCTTAAGGTGAGTTCCGATTGCAAGTCCGATTGCAAGTCCCCACAGCATGGCAGGCGTATCGTGTAGTTATGCCTTAAGTTTACAATTTGTGTGGCACAAACCTATGGAGTGGTGGTCTTAATTGCGCAGGCAATCCTCAATTGGCGCAGTATCCTTGAGAGCCAGGTTGGTGCCGTGGTTATGAGCACGAACTCTAATCTGGGAGAACCGGGTTTGATTCTCCACTACTCCACAGAGAGCTGCTGGTGTGACCTTGGGTCAGTCACAAGTTCTCTCAAAGCTGTTCTCTTGAGCAGTCCTCAAAAGAGCTCTCTCAGCCGCATCTACCTCACAGGGTGTCTGTTGTGGGGAAGGGGAGGGAAAGGAGATTGTAAGGTGCTCTGAGACTTTGTGAAGTGAAGGGGCGGGGTATAAATCCACTCTCTTCTTTTCCTTCGGGATGTCAATGACATGGTTAGTGGCTAGAGAGTTTCCCCCTTCTCAGTCAGTCGTAAAATAAGCAGAAGTTTATTTCTTGGATCACATGACTTAGCTGCTCAGAGCAGCAACATGTATGGGGGCCAGTTCTAGTTCCATTCCCAAAGAAAGTAACTTCAGATGGAGAGGTTGCATTTCTGGAATATTGGAATAGCTAGGGGTGTGCTGTCAGGAGCCTTTCAGGCAGGGGCTGCCTAAAAATCCCAAATGCTCCCCCCATTAGCCTTGAAAATTATGAATGCTCCTGACGACATCTGTCGATGGGAGGCTAAATATCCGTTATTTAGAATCACTGTTCTACTGAGGTCTTGGCTGGTTCATTAGGAATGTCGACATTTGCTCACGAAATATGTACTGCAAGAAAAGGAAACTGGTTTTAAGCGCTGGTGTTTGGGGTTTTGTGTTCTGCCTCCTTTTCCAAAAGTTTCTTAGTGGCCACCAGGCCTGGGAATTTCTTAGAAAGTCTGGTAAGCCTCTGGATTCTATTAAGCATCTTTTGGGTTCTGTGGTTATTGAATTACAACATGGAGATCTGACACTATGCCTGCATGGAGGAATTTAAACACAGCGAAGAAGGAGGAAGCCACAACCTCAGTCCATTCCTTGCCCAGTCTCCTCCTCTCCCAGGACTCTGAGTATGCCTCATGTCAGGTAGGTGAGGGGGATGAAATAGGGGTGGGTAAGTAAGTGGATGAGAGAAGGCACTAGTACCTTATTTCCTACGTCATGGAGGAATTTTAAAGCACAGCATCAGGTTCTTGGTAACCCTCAAGGCTGGTGGTTGTAAGAATTATCTTGCTGGGTCAGACCATCATCTGTCTATTCTTGTGTTGTGTCTCAAATACTGCTGAGCAGATTATCTGAGGAAGCTGTCTTCCCATAGTTTTCCCAGATTCAGAGATGGTGGGAATTTCTGCATATGGAGGTTGGTTAGCTGTAATAGCTAATAAATGCTGGTAAAACTAACTGTTGAATTTGATTCCCAGAGTATTTTGCTGTTCCTCCCTTACAACAGGTCACTGTCTTGCCAGCTCTTTCAACCTTTGCAAGAGCCGGTTAAGTATAGTGGTTAAGTATAGTGGTTAAGAGCGACGGACTATAATATGGAGAGCCAGGTTTGCGTCTCCGTTCCTCCATATGAAGCCTGCTGGGTGACCTTGGGCCAGTCACAGTTCTCTCAGAGCTCTCTCAGCCCCACCTACCTCACAAGGTGACTGTTGTGCGGAGAGGAAGGGAAGGCAATTGTAAGCCGCTTTGAAACTTCTTAGGGTAGAGAAAAGCGAGGTATAAAAACCAGCTCTTCTTCTTCTTCTGGAGGTATGGGTAAGCTGCAAGCCTTCCAGAGGTGCTAGCCGTATGCCAGCAATGGAAGTAAATGTGGCTTTTACATGGTGAAAGGTGGCTTTCTGTGAGTGGCGGATGAGTGCCACCACTGTATTTGAATATCAGAAAAAGCTATTCTGTTATGTCCTTTAACATGCTGGGTGAGCTTGCCATTTTAATGGACCTATTAAATTTAGGGAAACTTAGAGAAATTTACTGGCTGCAGTCTTTAGGAATCAGGGCATCCTACCATCTCATTCTGCCACATCTGTAGACCAGGACTGACAGCAGTAACATTGCAGAATGTGTATTTATTTTGTTTTATTTTACAAAATTTATATCCCACTCTTCTGCCCTCACAAGGGTTTAGGAACATGGAGTGCCTTCTTACAATTGTATTGGAGTTTCTGGTCCACAGCAGCAGCTTTTAAAACAAGGGAGGTCTTTTTATTGATAAACACAAAAAGACCAACAGGCATTGCTGGTATAATACACAATAGCAGCTTTGTGGTATTCCAGTTTTCCACTATGCATATCCTGGCTGGAGACAGGAATTCTATCAGACAACCCCGGCAACTGCAGAAGAGAAATCAAAAAGGTAAAATAAGGCTAACGTTTCTCCACCCTCTTTTCAATCTTGCATAGGTGTTCGTCACAAGCTGGCCCTACAGATTTAATTTGCTAATATAATTGTACACTCATTTTCACATGGTAGATAGAAAGAGATTCTGCTGAGGAGGGGAAGAACTGATAATATTTTTCCCCATAGGAAAGAAGCCTCCTATTCATAGGGGATGTTAGGGGAGGAGTGTAGCATCTCCAGGGGTATGCCAATCAATGCTCCCTCTAAGCTGTGGAGTCTTATGAGCAAAAATTCTGCTTTGTGAGCTACTGGCATAAAAGTTATGAGCAAGCGATTTGGCTCCTTCATAAATTAGTTTGCTCTGGAGCCACCCTTCCTGATCTAAGACAAAAATGTGTGAGCTGGTGGCTAAAAAACTGTGAGCTAGCTCACACTAACTCAGCTTAGAGGGAACACTGGTTCCAATCAGCTCTCTGTGGGGTGGAGTTAATTTAATTTACTAATTTCACATCAGCCAATGTTAGCAGGAATCCCATGGCCTACATGACTCCATCTTTCTTACATGCTCTGGTGCTTAGTTCCCTGAGTCTTGTGAGATAATGGTGTTTGGCCACTCCTGAGAGAACTTTCCTGTCTCTCATGCTTGTTAGCAGCCCTTATAATTAATGATTTCTTCACTGATAGCCAGCATTTAAGGTATAAGATGTCTAGTTTTAGTGTGTGTTGTGCATGTGTGAACTTGAGGCTCAACTGATGGAAGCATAGCCTGCATTTTTGGTAAGTTCTGATGCATTCTTAAAAATCTCCATGTAAGCAAACCTGGATCTCAAGTATCATTTCCTTGAGATTTCTGCGAACCTTGGAGCTCCTGGCCAGGGCCCCTTACAGAACCTAGAATGGACTTAATAGTGGATGCAAAATGTTTCCATTTTCATTCTGTCTGGTGTTAGGCATTTGGTTAACCACTGGTTTTTATGGTCATAATGGAGGCTGCCATATTATCTCATATACTTTTCTCCAACAAGCTAAGGGTGCAAGCTGATATTTAACTCTGCTCAGCACCTCCGAAGTATGCAGGCTGTTCTAAACAGGAGCAGAGAAAGAGCCTCCAAAGCATGACCTGAAACTTTTCCTTCTCACCTGCCCCCTTGAGTGAGTTAATACTCAGTTGGATGAGTGCTGTAGAACTCAAAACCTTGCATATTGTTTTGAGTAATTTTGGTTGGTCATAACAAAAGATATTACATGTTATTTTGTTAAGCGGCCTAACCACTTAAAAGTCATTATAATATTAAAATATGTCTAGTTAACAGGGTGAGCCCTTAAAATAAGGGAAATTTTTAATGTTTTGTCAAGGGACAATCTTTACGTTGGACCAGTTCCCTCGAGCAAGTGATAACAAGGCTAAAGGAAAAAGTCGGGTAATGATTTTAAGAGTCACACTTCCTAGGATCATCATCGAGAAAGTCACATTTATGGAATGAATACACTGTGGACAGGATGTCATTTGTCCTTTATGGTTCTTGGTCATGCTACTTACATGTCTAGATGGCATTATATACATGTGGAGCAAGAAGGTCTTTTGCATCAGTCTTTTCCTTTATGAATTTACCTAATGATCTTTCTAAACCCATTGACACCAGTAATGATGATGTATTCCTGTGGCAATGTCAAGAAGTAGTCACAGTCTGTATGTTGCTTATTCCTGGTTGGCATGTTTATTGGCTTATTTACAAAATTTAAACCCTGCCTTTCTGTCCTCAACAGAGCTGCTGAGGCAGCTAACAAATTAAAAAACATACATAATAAAAACATGCCTTAAAAACCATTAAAACAAACAAAAACATCATTATAACAATTAAAACCAAAGCCCAGTGATGTCAGAGGGCGTGGCCTTATGACACACTTCTGGTGATGTCAGGGGGTGTGGCATATGCTAATGAGTTATGCTAATGAGTCCCCCTAGCTCTTTTTCTACGAAATGACCCCTGGGAAGGATGAAGTGTTTTCCTGGTTGGCTTGTTCTAAAATCCTTCTTCTAATGTTGAACAGGTTTCACTCCTTATTGCAGTAATGTGTAAAAAAAGGAAAAAAAGAAACCAAGTCGACCTGATCCTGCACACTGCTTTATACATGAGTAACTGTTGTCTTTAGTAGTACCTCTAAAAATATGTTATGTTGATACAGCAAGTCTTAAATGCTTTTAGTGACCCCAGCTGTGACACAGGTTAGGTTTCAACTCTCCCTTCGAACGACCAATGGGAGCTGATGGAATACTGATGAGAAGATGACAGTTAAACACCCATTAGTTGAGTTGGGATCAGAGCTGGCAGAGGAAAAAAGCAGTAAACTTGAGCCAACTCATCTGTAGCAGAACAGCAGGATGACACTGACTGAGAGAAAGTCAACTTTATTTTGATTTATTTTATTTCATTTGTACCCCGCCTTTCTCCCCAGTGGGGACCAAAAGTGGCTTACATCATTCTCCTCCTCCTCCATTTTATCCTCACAAGAACTCCTGTGAGGTAGGTTAGGCTGAGATAGTGTGACTGACCCAAGTCACCCACTGAGCTGCTATGACATGGGTGGGGATTTGAATCTGGGTCTCCTGGATGGTAGTCCCGCACTCTTAACTACTATACCACACTGGGCTGTCCTTGTAACCACAACTTTTAAAATGTAGATGTGGAACACTTACGGATGGTGAGTATGTATACGCTTTCTCAATACATGTAGAAGTATGTTAGCTGAAGTTACAGAGCAGTAATCATATTAATTTATCATTTTCATGTTCATTTTTAAGGTGCTATATTATTCTTTACTTTTTAAGATAAATATCTCACTATCTTCTGCCATTTTCATGGGAACGTAAGATTTATTTAAAATGTTCAGGGAGCAAAGTCTTTTTTAAAAAACATGAGTTGAATCCTGCCAGCTTTTCATATGCTGAAAAAGGATGGGGAGGGGGGTCCCCATTGACCACCAAAAATGCTGCGCTGGGGATCATGGAACTTGTATGGACAAAAGTCATGTGGGACGGGAGCTATGGTAAAAGGGGGGAGTTGGGCAGGATTGAGTGCAAAAAGCTGGCTGCAGCAATTGTGCTTATAAAATTTTTAGAAAGAATTAGACAGCAGTAACAGAGATGATTTAGGGTTTAGAACTGATGAGTAATGAACTGATGGTCATTTTATGCTTCTCTGGGGACTGATTTATGTGATCTTTGGGGAGGGTGTTATTTCACGTTTGATTGAACTTTGTTTTTAGAGTAAGTCAGTCTGGTTTGTGTTGGGGGCCAAAACTGATCATGTTAACACCCGCTGTGATTGGCGGGGCACAACCCTTCCCCATCAACCCTTTGAATCTGGCTGTATAGCAAACCAGTTTAGAGAAGTAGTTCAGATGCACTAGTTCGAAGCAAGGGCAGTGGATGCACTTCACTAAAGAATGTGTATTTGCACATAGCACCAAGATACATTTATCTATCACTCTCCCAATGTTTGGGTTTCTTTGTTTCCTCTTATTCTGTACTGCTATCAGAGAACCCACGAATGTGGGTCTTGCTTGTATTTATCTGCCATTTGTAGTGTGAGACTTGAGTGTATGGGAGAGTGCTTTCTTAATTATTATTACTAAGCTTCCTGTGAACTTAAAGATGACCTATGTGGAGATTCAACAGGACATTCTCACCTGTGAAGTGGTTTGACAAAATTCATTTCTCCATTTTATGTCAAGGATTGCGTTTAAGCTTTGGGACACAATGGCCCACCTAGTCCACAAGCGTGAAAATTCTTACAGCTTTCCAACAACAACAACAACAGCATATTCCTCCTCCCAGTGGAACACAGTAAAAGTTTTTTTGTGTGTGTCAGGTGAAAGGTCTGTCTCTAGTCTTGCATTTGGTTTCTCAGAGTGACCAACCAGATGCCTCCAGGACGTCCGCAACTTGGAAGGAGGGCATCTCCCTCCTTCTGTTACTGTCCAGTGACTGGCATTCAGGGTAGGGATGCTAACTCCAGTTTGGGAAATTGCTAGATATTTGGGGGTGGAGCCTGGGGAAGGCAGGGTTTGAGGAGGGGAGGGGACCTCAATGAGGTATGATGCCATAGAGCCCACCTTCCAACGCAGCCAGGGCCAATGATCTCCATTGCCTGGAGATCAGTTGTAATCCCAGGGTATCTCCAGGCCCCACCTGGTGGCTGGCAACCCTAATTCAGACGTGTACTGTTTGTGAACAGAAAGATTTCATTTACAAGTAGGGCTTGTCATCTGTGAGGCAGGGGAGATGCTTCCTCGCAAGACCGGAAGTGAATAGGGACAACCCAGAAGGGATGCAGCAGTAGCAGAACAATCTCCGACTGAAAGCAGAGTATAAAAATGAACCCAAGGCTGTGCTGGGGAAAGCACGATGCTTTCTTGAACAGGAAGGGTCATGCTTTCATGTATTACCTCAAGAGGAATGTTTGGACTTACCCTGCGGGACATATGCCCAGTGGCAGAGGGGACTCTGGTCTGAGAAGTGAAAACTGGCTCCGACATGGATGTGTCTGACCTCCCTGTTCTCAATATTTTCTTGGGAGGCCTGAGCACCTAGCCCAGGACTGTGGAGTAACAGCCCTGGGTTAATGTACTTGCCTTAAGGTGACCTGTGGAGGAAGAAGAAAGAATGGCAGTCAAGAAAAGGGGAAGGCCTGTGACAAATGCTTAACAGTCTCTTCTTCAGGCCTAGGGAGAGTAGGGCACATGGCTCATTCCAGACTCTGAGGCCCCTCCTTCTCTGTCTGCCACAAAAATAAATTTTAAAAATTCACATTGCCACAAAGAAAGCTCACTGTCCACATGAATTTGCCTAAAGCTCTCTTGGGTTAATGGCACCCCATACCTTTTGGTGAAATTCAGTGTCACTGTTTGTGATAGCTGAAAATCAAGCAGCGAGTGTGGTGTTGTGACTCTTACAGTGCTATTTTTGAAGTTTTTTTTTTCTTTAAATTCATCTGCGTGCTACTGTCAGATATTGGCCATTTCCACCCTTTCCTTTATTTATTTTTTGGTATTGCTTTTCTTGAATAAAAGCCAGTTTTTGTCTGGCAGATTATTTTGTTAGAAAATAACAGTCAGCAATGTGGCTTACGGTTGCACTCTGAGGTAATAATGAGTTTAGCAGGTAGCTTGTGATTGCATGCAGTCGGTAATCTGCAGAAACTGCTAGGCCTCCATGCACTTGAGGAGAGCCGTTTAAATCAAGGGGTCTGTGCATGGCACAGATGATTTAAAGGATGGGATCATTACCGCTTTGTGCTTTAATGTGCACTCAGATCTGTGCAGACTGGCTTGTAAAAGGCTATCAAAAGCACAATGAGAGAAGTATAATTGACTGCAATAGAAGAGAACAGTTAACATGCCCTTGAGGCCCACTGAGCTCTGTGGAATTACAACCCTAGTCTTGCACTAAACTTCAGTTTTCAATCTCAGCAGAAATTGATTCAGTTAGGGTTGCCAGGTGGCAACTGGTAGGGGATGGGGGGGACTTACAAGGAGAAAGGCCTAGGCCTCCTTTATTGCCCACAGACAGTCTCCAAACCATAAGCAACTTCTCACCCACAACAATGCCCTTCCTAATATGGACACAGACTCTGGGACCAGGGCCTGCAACAAACCAAGGTGCTAGCTCTCTCCCCATATTCAGGGGTCATTTCGTAGAAAAAGAGATGCAGGAGCTCATTAGCATACATATTACTTATTAGCATATGCCACACCCCCTGACATCACCAGAAGTGGAAGCAAAAAAGGGGGGAGGCATCTTCAAAAGCCTCCCCTTCCCCAGCTGGCCTACTAAGGCGGGGTGGGGGGAAAGCGAAGCTGCGGCGCACCTCTAGAGAGAAGGTGGCAGGGAGCTGGGGGCAGGGCTTACCGCCATTTGTGCCTGCTCCTGTCCTGCCGGAGCACTGCTCCAGCTCGCTCTGGCCCCAAATGACCCCTGCCCATATTCACTCTGACAACATAATCACAGGACCTAACAACACCAGCCATACCGTCTCAGGTTCATTCTCTTTCCTCTTCCAGGGTTATATATGCCATAAATGTCAGCAATGCCCTTCTGTTCTCTACATCAGAAAACAGGGCCAGTCTCTGCACAAAAGAATAAATGGATATCAATCTGACATCACAACACTCAAAAACCAGTGGGAGGATATTTTGATCTTCCAGATCATTCCATTGCTGATCCAAGAGTGGCAGTCCTCAAACAGAGACGCTTCAACGTGAAATTGCTAAACTTGAATTCATTCACAGGTTCAGAACAATGGTCCCCCAGGACTGAATAGGGACATAGGATTCCTAGCTCACTAGCTAATTTTCTGCCCTGAAGCATTTCCCCTCTGTTCTAATCAAGCTGATCACTATACATATTGTACCTCTGCATCCTGAGTTCCTTCTTTTGCAGCACCCCTCCCACCTTCTGACTGGGATATAAGGACCCAGATCTCCATTCCAACTCATATCTGACAAAGGGAGCTTTGACTCTTGAAAGCTTATGCCCTGCAAGTCTTGTTGGTCTCCAAGGTGCTACTGGACACAAACTGGACTTGAATTTAGCTATCTACCTTGCTGGCTCTTGCAGGTTTACTGTCTCAATCTGTGGTATAGCTGTATAGTTGCATGGGTGTTTCTCCCCATCCTTTAAAACTGATGAAGGTCGTCTTCCTCTCTTTCCTTCTGTTCGTTGCAGAACTCCACACCTGGTAGTTCTGTGTGTCAGTCACTCTCTAAGCTTGCACTGGCCAATGGGAAAAGAGGGTCAGGAAAAACCAAATGATTTTGGAACTCTCAGTTGCTCTCTACATAGGAGCCACTTGGCAGAACATGCTTGTTGGAAGCTGTGCTCCTTAGCCTGTTTTAATGCGCTTCCTTTAGTAGAGCTAATTGGTAGATTGAGGGAAATCTATGTCCCTGTGGAGCTCAGGTTATAGAATCCATAACACATTTTAATTTTTCCTGCAAGATGTATGGTGAGCAAAGAGTCATAAACTCTGCTTATGGTTACCTTGCTAGCCTACTCTATAGAAGACTGCAGAAACAACAGCAAAATGTACTCCATGGACATTAAAACACAGTGACCAAGTTGTGAAATTATCCTGACAGACTGGATTCTGAGGATCTTGATTTAATTTTTATAGTTGATGCATATGATATTTCTAGTTTATTTTAGAACTTTTAATTCTTTTTTTGTTGTGTGGTTCTTCCATGATTTCTGAATTGTGTTTGTAAGTGTATTTTCGTTTACTGAGTGGGCCAACCTGAGAGAGTCTACTGAGCTATTGGACTGTACTGTTGAGAATAAAGTAGGTATGTATTTCTTGTTCGAAGGCTCCGATGTTCCTGTCATTTTGTGAAATGTGCAAAACAGAATTGTTCAGGATAGAGATGTGAAGGCCCGGGAAAAAGTCCGAAAAAATTCGGGGAAAAACAGTCCCCCCCCCCCGTTTTTTCCCGAAAAATTGAAAAAAGAAACGAAAAGAAAATTGATTATGGAACATTTTATTTTAACATGATGAATAAAATATTTTAAGACAATGTGTTCAAATATTTTCCAAATCATTTCTAATATATATATATATATATATGGTATCAGATTGATCTAATTTCTGTGCACTGAGGACAAGCAAGTCCTAGGTTACAAACTGAACTCTCCAATGCAAGAACAACATGCATTTCTTCCTTTAGGAGGTGCTATTGTCAGAAGAAAATAAAAAGGTTTCAGTTTTGTTTTTGCATGTGGGTGGGTATTCTGTTTGTAATAATTGTTTGGATACACTTTATTTTTAATATGCTGGTTGTGATAATTTTATGCCAAGTAAAAATGTCCATAGTCATATTTTATGTTCCTAAAGTAAGAGAATGACTTTCAATCTAGAAAAGACAAAATGCTAATGTAGCATTTTTTCCAATTTTTCCGAAAATTTCAATTCCCCCCGAAAAAAACTGGAAAAAACCCGGGTTTTTTCGAAGCTTCAAAATTTCCAGAAATTTTACATCTCTAGTTCAAGAGGGCATTCTCAAGAATGGAGCAAAGCTGTGGTATAATGGATGAGCTCAGGTGATGTTCTTTATAGGGATGAAGTTTTTTCCTATGCTGGTCTTTTTGCCTTAAGGAGATACGTTTGCTTGCATTGTGTTTTCTATTGTTATTATTTTCTCTGTTCTATAATTCCAACTAAAGTGCATTATTTTGTTGTACTAGGAATTTTTGCTGTTAGATTCAAATATTGTATCTTGTAATCCTCTGACTGATTGACTGATTGTTATAATGTATAATCTGCTTAGTGATCCACTTTGAGTCCCAGTGAAAAAGGTGGGCTAACTTGGGAAATATTAGTTATTATTTCTTACTAGTTCAGGGCTTTTTTTCTGCAGGAAAGTGCCAGAACAGAGTTCCAGAACCTCTTCGACAAAATTATTTTAAAAATATTTAAAAGTTCAGGGGTTTTCAGTATGCAGATTAAAAACTCCATTTCTTTCTTGAGAATTCTGGCACCTCTCCTTCTCTCCCCCCCCCCCACAGAACTGAAGTACAGCTTAAGTATTAACATTAAATGGTGCAAAAATTACATAGTAGGATCTTGCTTACAGTAAGCTGTACACAGTGGTATAAACCACAGTCCCTAATCATTTATCCATGTAACTTACCTGTGTAGGAAATCCCTCTTGAATAATTCAGTTTTGCATAGTTTGCAAAAAAACAGAGTGGGAACCTTTCTGACCATCTCAGGCAGACCATTCCATAAGTTGGGGGGCCACAACAGAGAATGCTCGAGTAGAGACAATTGTTGATTTTGCCCGTTTGCAGAATAGCATCTGCAGAAGGGCCTGCTGAGATGAAGGAAGTTGTCATAGCAGAGCATAGTGGGAGAGGCACCCCTGCAGATATGAGGAACCAAGGCCACGAAGGGCATTGTTGCACTTTTAGTGTGATCCCTTCTAGAAAATGACTCTGCAAGCCCTTGCAGGCGATTATGTGGGATATGCCAGGCATTTCAAGCTAGCGATGTTCAGAGATGCCACAAATTTTGTAGTGAATGTGTTTGGTAGGCAAGTATTCTATTTTAATAGCCACCAGGGCTATTTTTGGGCAGGAACGCACAGGAACGGAGTTCAGTCTGGCTCCCAGGTTTACCACGCCCAGCAGGAACTCATTAGCATAATAGGCCACACCCAACAGCAGAAACTCATTAGGATTGGCTACATTAGGGGTGTGTGGCCTAACATGCAAAGGAGTTCCTGCTACAAAAAAAGCCCATGGTTTTGACAACAAACAAGGTAAACAGAATAAGAAGCAAAAGGTGGGTGTGGCTGGATGAGCACACTTCTGGTAACATGGAGGTGTGGCCTGATATGCCAATGAGTTGCACTGTCAGAGGCGTGGCCTAATATGCTAATGCATTCCTGTTGTTGGGTGTGGCCTATTATGCTAATGAGTTCCTGCTGGGCTTTTTCTACAAAAAAAGCCCTGATAGCCACAGTTGCTTGTGAACTGAACCTCAGATCACCTCCCTCTCATTTGACTTCAGCAACTGTCCAAGAGCTTTGCAGCTGCACAGTAGCTGTTGATGTACAGTTTCAGCTTTGCGGATTTAGTAAAACAGACTCTCCTCCTCATGGTAAAAGCCATTTAAATGGGGGGGGGGGGCTATGACTCCCAGAAGGCAGTGTGAAAATGTGAATGCATGAAATAAGGCCAGTAACCTGGTGAACACTGAGTTGGTTTGTTCACTTTTTAGTGAAATGATTGCCTGTTAAGCAATGCATATCAGCAACAGATGTTGAAGAAGGGAACAAGGATTCCCAGTTGGGCTTTATGAGACCACGCATGTGTAAAATGTTGCCATTTGCTGTGTACTATAGTGCCTGAATACACAGAAAATAACTTGCTGAACTGACTCGCACTGCCCACAAACAGACAAACTGGCTCAGTTGAACCAGCAGATATCATTCAGCTTGAATTTTTGTCATGGATCTGTGATTCTGGCCAGATACAACACTGAACCAACAGGCATCACAAATTACAGTAATCAGTAAATGGGTCGCTGTTGGGCCTCGCCACTTATGTGATATGGCCTTGAATATGTGGTATATGGTCAGTTACATTCAAGTGGATTCACACACATGAGACTGTTTTAGAGCATGAAACAGCTGTTCCAGAACTGACCAGTTTGTCCTGCAGTTTCGATTCTGTGCCCAAATAAAGTAGAAGTAAGCAGTTTATTTCCTTCCTGTACCCCTGTCTCTTCATTTTAATCTGATTTTAAGGTTACCATCTACTCCAAACCCAGGGATTCTGAGAGTCTGAAACTAGGTTAGATAAATGTAATGGAAATTTTAAGATCTGTTGTGTATGTGTGTGGAGGAGACAGAGGGAAATTAAATGGTAAGGAATGACTGGGATTCAAAGACCTTTCAGATCATTGAAGGTGCATCTGGCAACTGTGAAATAGTTTAGGCTTTTTATGCACAAATCACTGGAATACAGATTATAGAATTTGGATGAAACCAAGGAGTTTAGCGCTAGTGAGAAGCTCTCTCTGCTCAGCAGTGAAATCCTGAGCATATCTCCTTGGAAACCTACTGAAATCTGTTGAATGGAGCTTAGTCCTAGGAAAGTGTTTTAAGATTGCACTGTAAATGTCCCTGTAGATGGGACAATTCCAGTGTTCTAAAGTTAGCCTTATAATTAAAATAGTGATTACATTCCTGAAGAATCCCACAAATTAAGAACAAAAAAATTGATAGTGAGTCATGAGAACATTTGCAATATGTTAACATGTGGTTGTCACTTAACAAATTATGTGATTACTGTGTGCAGGATTTATGGTTGTGGAACGGATGTTAAATACTATGTATCATTCTTCAAGAGAAACTATCTGTTTTGATCCACTGCCAGTATGGATCTATTGTGTAGTTGTGTTCATATAATCAAAATGGGTCTAGTAGATGGTCACAACCAAGCCATGGAGAGTCTTCACAGAATCTGTTTCTGGAATGTAACAAGTCCTGAGAGGAGCAGGGGCAAGAATTTAGGGCCTTGCTAAGGAAACCATCTTTAAATAGAGAGCCCTGATGTAGAGTTAGACTGTCCAGAAGGTTAAACAAGAGAATAAAAATGCTGAGAAAGAGGTTCATGAAATAGGAAGAAGGGAATATAAAGAGACAGAGAAACTATAACAAGAGAAGTGTCAACTTTACAATGCTGGGTCAACTGGAAAGCAGCCCCGTAGCCAGAAATTTTGGGTTGGTGGGGCATGAAGAGATTTTATGGGACAGAAGGGGAGGGGGAAGGGAGAGGGGCGGCTGCATTTTCCACTTGGAGATCAGGCATGGGTAGCCCTCGCTGGAAAAACAGCATTTAAAGAGCATAAGAGAAGCCAATGTTGGATCAGGCCAATGGCCCATCCAGTCCAACACTCTCACACAGTGGCCAAAAATACCAGGTGCCACCAGGAGGTCCAGAAGTGGGGCCAGGACAGTAGAAGCCCTCCCACTGTTGACCCCCCCCCCCAAATGTCAGGTTTCACCTGGAATCAACGGAGTCTCATTCATATAGAAGGTAACTTTATTGAACCATGGATCACTGAACAGGTCTCTGATTGGAATAACATAATGCGGAAGCACAAGCAACATAAAGGGAAATCAAAATCACTTTTAACCAATGATCATTATTCCCACCCTGACATCCAGAGCATTTTTGCGCGCTCATTTCATGAGAAAGCAACGGCCCCTGCTATCAGCAGCTAGCAGTTCCCATAGACTCTACTAATTAAAACAAAGGCTAGAAACTCTCTATCTCCCACCTGTTGTCCTTGAGAAGAAAGCGTTTCCCCAACAAGCATAGTCATTACATCTTCTATGCCTGCGCAAGCAATTCTACACTGTTAGCAAGCAGTTACACAGAATAACAGTTTGCATCATACATGGGGGGGTATTGGACATAGGGGACTCATATATACACTGAAAGCCGCTGATGGACCTCTGCTCCATATGCTTATCTAATTCCCTTTTGAAGACGTTCATGCTTGTAGCCGCCACCACTTCCTGTGGCAGTGAATTCCAAGTGTTAATCACTCTTTGGTTGAAGAAGTACTTCCTTTTATCCATTCTAACCCGACTGCTCAGCAATTTCATTGAGTGCCCACGAGTTCTTGTATTGTGAGAAAGGGAGAAAAGTACTTCTTTCTCTACCTGCTCTATCCCATGCATAATCTTACAAACCTATCATGTCACCCCTCAGCTGCTGTTTCTCCAAGCTAAAGAGCCCTAAGTGCTTTAACCTTTCTTCATTGAGCACCAGTTTGGTGTAATGGTTAAGTGCGCGGACTCTAATCTGGGAGAACCGGGTTTGATTCCTCACTCCTCCACTTGCACCTGGCTTGATGACCTTGGACAAGCCGTAGTTCTGATAAAAAGAGCAGTTTCTGTCAGAACTTTCTCAGCCCCACCATCCTCACAGCATGTCTGTTGTGGGGAGGGGAAGGAGTTTGTAAGCCGCTCTGAGACACTTTTGGGTAGTGAAGGGTGGGGTATAAATCCAATCTCTTCTTCTTCATAGGGAAAGTGTTCCAAACCTTTTATCATTTTAGTTGCCCTTTTCTGCACTTTTCCAAAGATATAATATCCTTTTAAAGGTGTGGTGACCAGAACTGTACACAGTATTCCAAATGTGGTTGCACCATTGATATAGGGGCATTATGATATTGGCTGATCTGTTTTCAATACCCTTCCTAATAATCCCCAGCAGAGCATTGGCCTTTTTTATTGCTGTCACACACTGTCTTGACATGTTCAGTGAGTTATCTACTACGACTCCAGGGTCATCTTGGTCAGTCTCTGCCAGTTGGGACCCCATCAACGTGTAAAGTTAGGATTCCCTTTAAGTGTTTTTCTAGTGCGGGCTGCCCGCGCCTGATCTCCAAACAGCGAAATTGCCGCTTGGAGTTCAGGGATGGTGTGTGGCCAGCAGCCGCCCTTCTCCCTCACCTCCTGCAAGATTTAAAGGGCTACGGTGGGGCATTTTGGGATTCCGCCACCTCAAATGTGAAGCATGCCTCACAAAAGCTGCTCCCCCTCACCCCCTCATGTGACATAAAGAGGGCCCTCCAGCTGATCAGCAGGAGCACATGGCCTGATGATCAGCTGGAGGGCCCTTTAAATCTTAGAGAAGAGGAAGGAGAGGGGCGGCTGTAAGATTTAAAGGGCCCTCCAGCTGATCAGCAGACCATGTGCTCCTGCTGATCAGCTGGAGGGCCCTTTTAATGTCACAGAAGGGAAGGGAGGAGGGGTGAGGGGGAGAGGGGCAGTAGCTTTTGTGGGGCATGCTTCACATTTGAGGTGGCGGAATCCCAAAGTGCCCCACCGTAGCTCTGGGCCCAACTGAAAGGGAGCATAGTTGAGTGCTGAAGCAAATACTTTGTATGCCAGTGGCCCCCAGGTTCAATCCCTGCTACCTCCTAGCAAAAAGATTTTTTTTTAATTAAAATATTGTTACCCTGCCTTTCCTCTTGGCTCCAGGTGATTTAAGCAACAGGATGGGAAAACCTCCTGCTTAGAAAGTTACTGCCATTCACCATGGATAGTACTGTACTAGATGGACCAATGTTTTTCTTTGGTGTAAGGTAATTCATAAATGGGACACAAGATGCCAGAAGTCAAGACCACAGAACCAGACAACAAACATATGAAGTTAGCAAAGGGGGGCAGTATCTGACTTGAAAATACTTATAGCTAGCTGGAGTAAGAGAACAAGTTTTATTTCCACTGCCTTCATTAAAACACATGGTTCGTTGTAGCAGATGCTGACACAGAGGTCTAGAAGTTTCCCAGGTTGTGACTTTAGGGGGCGGTCTTAGGAAGCACAAAACAGTGAGATACATGCTTAAGGCCTACTCCAGAAACCAAAAAGGCAACTTTATGTGCATGGTGGCTCTCCCCGCTTCCAACCCACCCCATCCTGAAGGTTTTGGGGGTAGATTGCCTATTAAAGTAATCATACCAGGAGAGCCAACAATTTAAAATCCTGTTGCCAAAATACCTTAACATTCCCCATACCTGCTTAATCCCAGCCATTAAAAAGCCAGACTAAACAAGGACTGTGCAGCTCCGGTCACTGGGCAAGCTGCCATCTTAATGCAGCCTAATTTATGCAGAACCTAAGCTGCTTAGGGTATTTTAGGTCAAAATCAGCATCTTGAATGGTGTATAGGAGACAACAAGGAAGTGGCTCAGATGCCAGAGCACGGATGTTTTTTTTAATGAAACACCCCTGCTGAGCAGTCAGTTGCCAGTGTAAGCTTCTGGAGCTCAATGTAAAGATTAGTTCTACGTTGAGGATGGCTTGGGAGTTATCTTGGTCTGTTCAGAATTGCCGAGTTGCATCAGCATCACTTGCCTTTGTGCTGTTCTTCATCACAGGAGTCTGTAGGACATTGCATCTTTTTAAAAAATCTGAAACCCCATCTATATTATCTATTTCCTAGCCTCTTCTTTTCTTGATTTTATTCATGACTGTATGCTAATGCATGGGTCCTGACTGCCTTTGGTGAGCCTGTGAGGACTTCTAGAATTCTGAGAACAGCTAGTTGGGTCTAAAATGGCTGCCATGGGGCCTGAAGCCAATCATCACCTTCTGATGGAGGCAGGTGTTTCCAAGATGGGTGCTCTTTGTAGACATGGAAGTGATGTTTCCTCGGCTGTTCTAAAGCAACTCCTGCTTCAGTGAGGTGAAGGAAAAACAGGTTTCCTTTTGGGGATGGAGGAACGTTGATGCCAGGAAATACAGCGACGGGCACTTTGGTGCCCCCTGGGTGCCACATTGGGGACAACTGTACTAAAGCATCACTGGATCGCAACAAATAATATCTCACGGGACCAAAGGACCAGTAGCTCACGAACCACAGGCAGGCCTATGAATGGAACTACATTTGTCACCATATCTGTATAGAACAGAGGAATGGTGGAAGATGTTTGTCTTTGCCTTTACTCTCAAAATCAGGGATTTTACTGAATTTTGTAACACTACTTATTTGGACATCATGGTGTAAAATGCAAACATGGCATAAAAGGAACAAATGAACTGGGAACACAAGTATTGTACTTGGTTTACTTCATTTATACCTTGCATTTCTCCCCAGTGGGATCCAAAGTAGCTTACGTTGTTCTCCTCTTTTCCATTTTATTGTCACAACAACCCTTTGAAAGGAAAACTTGTAAAAAAAAAGGCTCACAATAGTGACAAGCACAAGGATGTATTCCTACATACCTACTCAAAACTGCTTTAAAAACCCTCCCTCCCTCTCTCTCTCCCTCTCTCTCTCAACAGTGATCTGTGACAGGAAATAATTCAGCCAGGAGCAAGCAGCCTTAATAAAGAAATTTGAAGGTAGAAAATTATGGCTGTGGGATAGCTCAGCTGTTTTTTTTTAAAGTACCACAGTGCCATTTTTACTTCACAGGGTTTTAGCAGAACCGATACCAAGTCCTGCTATTTATGGTATCCTAAATGTTGTATGCTTTGTATGAAAGAGAAACAAAGTGAAAGATTATCTGAATAATCACTGTCCTGTCTTTTGTGAAAATACACTCTGGGTGGCTTACAAAGGGATAGTTTACTTCTTCTAGAGCTTCTAGAGCACATTAATGTGCAGTAATGTTCTGCTAGAAGAAAATGCCAACTTCTGTTTAAGAAAATAAATAGTGTTTTCTAAGAGTTTAGCAGTATAGGTAAAGGTAAAGGTTTCCTTGCTCGAAAGCCAGTCGAGTCCGACTCTAGGGTTGCGGTGCTCATCTCTGTTTCAAAGCCGAAGAGTCAGTGCTGTCCGAAGACATTTCCGTGGAAGCAGCAGAACAACGTTTGAGTCCAGTGGCAACTTTAAGATCAACAAAGTTTTATTCAAGGTATAAGCTTTCATTTGCATGTGTGCACACACAGAAGTTTATACCTTGAATAACACTTTGTTGGTCTTAAAGGTGCCACTGGACTCAAACTTTGTTCTATTGGTAAAAGAGTTAAGATAAGTCCCCCTTTGACCACCAAAAAGGATGTACTGAGGATCATGGTCCAAATCTAGGCAGGAGTGAGACTGAAGTAAGGTTGCCAGCCAGTGGTTGGCACCTGACAGGAGACGACAGAGATATGATGCCATTTCTGGGTTGAACCTGGAAGTGACTTCATGCTACTCTAGGATTCAGCAGAAACTCTATAGTACTACTGTTTCTGCTGAATACTACATTGTTGTGATGTCACTTCTGGGTTTACCCTAGAAATGATGTTAAAACATCAATGTCATGGCAATTTCCCCCATATTTTTTCTCCTGCCAGCTTACCAGGGGGCTGCTGGTAAGAGGTGTCCCACTGTTGCAACCCTAGACTAAAATAAAAAGGGGAGTGTGGTAAGATAAAGTGAAACTGGATTTCTACAGGCAGAAGAAGGGGAAATTTTGCCAATTCTCTCCGTTGCAGCAGCCTTCTAATTCTTCTGCTGTTGCTGGGAGTTTCCCCCTGGAGCGTCATGTCCGTGTATTTTGGGCTGCAGCAGGAGGGGGAAGGCAGGGAAGCTTCACTCCATGGACACCCCCCCCCACCCCCACCCCCCGATCCCCTCTGTCTATGGTTATTCTTTTGTGAATGTTGTGGAAGGGTGGTTATTTGAAACCAGATAATGCATACTTAAAAACTAATAAAAACTGTTCTGTGATCTATTAAAAACTATGCAAATATTCTGAAATGCCTTGCATAATCTAGACAGTTATGTGGAGAGCACAGCCCTGAAGTGCTTGCAGCCCTTGGCTTCCGAGGTTTTTCCAGGCTTTGTCCATGTGTGTTCAAGCATACTTTTGTGTCCATAAGGATAGATGGTACACACCAAGAGTTTAAAAAGCAAACCATTGCCACAAAGAGCAGTTGTGTTTGCCAGCTATATGGCAAGCCAGGACACTGATTTTTCCCTCTGACTACTGGGGGTGGGTGGGGGTGGGCTGAACAGAAAATATAGACAAAACAAGTGGAGACCCGCAAGAAACCTGCGGGATGGTTATCCTATTCCTCATGCCTTTGCTTCCTCCTGTCTCCCCCTACCTCACTCACACTCTTTTCTCCCTTCTGCCCCCCCTTCTTTCTCTCTCTCCTCTATGTATGGTTTGGAGGTTGGAGTCTATGGCATTGTACTGGTCTGTAGTTTCTCCCCTCCTCAAATCCCACCCTCCCCAGGCTCCACCCCTCAAATGTCCAGGAATTTGCCAACCTGGAGTTGGCAACACAATTTCCTTCCCACCCAACAGCCAACCTACCTTTATCTGCCTCTCTGTCTTCAACTTTCCATCTCCACACTCCTCCCCCACAGCCTCTACCTAGGAAA